>NC_141033.1:53780000-53907500 GCF_052040795.2 Danio rerio | reverse complement strand
ATATGAAGCTGTCATATGCTCAAAACATGCCGGAACTACTTTAGCTGTGCGTTTATCTGACAGTAATAATCATCAGCCAATCAGAATCAAGCAGCCCTGTAGTATAGCATGCATTAACCCATCAATAGATGAAGCTTCACTGTCTACTGTACAGCCTGAGCTCTTGGCCTGCACATACAGACGGGTAATTCTCCAGCCATTTATATTATCGATTCAAGAAATAAACACTGCATGCACGCTTTTAGCAGCATCCTCCATACGTCACATGAGTTATCGGTTGACTTTTTGGCAGCAGATTGGATCTGTAAAATCATTTCATGCTAGTTTGTAATTTGTAAAGCGTTGGTGAGATGCGCAGGGCTCAATAGATAAACAAGATTCAGGATCTCATTTAGCGGCCGGGAAACATAAAATGCACACGCTTTATGTGTATATCAACACCAATCAATATGGCTGATCAATATCATTCCTGTCCAATTTAGTCACCGTCGCAAATCCTTTACGCCTCTCCCTCGGCATAGATCAAGTGTAAAGCAGCGATGCGCTCCTGCTTTCATTCTCAGACGGGACTTTCATTCATTTATCCAAATACAGTAAAACCATCTCAGGGTTTGTTCACTGTAAATGCCCTCTGGAGGAAAGATCCGCTGGGGGGGGGGGGGGGGGTGCATTTGGAGTCATCCTTTCTCCTGAAATATCTTTAATATTTATTTGTATTTTTACTGGGTAGCACAGTGGCTCAGTGGTTAGCACTGTGGCCTCACAGCAAGAAGACCATTGGTTCGAGTCCCAGCAGGGTCAGTTGGCGTTTCTGTGTGGAGTTTGCATGTTCTCCCAGTGTTGGCGTGGGTTTCATCCAGGTGCTCCGGTTTCCCACACAGTCCAAACACATGCGCTATAGGGGAATTGAATAAACTAACCTGGCCTTAGTGTATGAGTGTGTGTGTGTGTGTGTGTGTGTGTGTGTGTGTGTGTGTGTGTGTGTGTGTGTGTGTGTGTGTGTGAATGAGTGTGTATGGGTGTTTCTCAGAACTGGTTTGCAGTTGGAAGGGCATCCACTATGTAAAACATATGCTGGAATAGTTGTTGGTTCATTCCGCTGTGGTAACCCCGATGAATAAAGGCACTAAGCTGAAGGAAAATGAATGAATGAATGTCTTTTTACTGAGGACTTTTATGCTGTAAAGTAGGGGTTGTCAGCCAAAGCTGTTATATACTGTTTAAACATTTTGTTATTTTAAACATTGTGCAATTATTTTGTCACGTGTGGTTGCAACGATATTTCCTTCTTTATTTATATTTTTATATATATTTCTTATTTAATTTTATTTCTATTTTAGTTTTTTATTTTTCAAATGTTTTTAAAATAATGTTTGCATATTAATGCTCCTCTGATGTTGTTGACATCCAGGTAATATATATATAATTTCTTTTATTTATTTATTTATTTTTTGAGATTGCAGCGCTACACTTCTTTCACTCTCAGACGGGACTTTTATTCATTTATTCAAATACAGTAAAACCATCTCAGGTTTTTTTTTTTTTTTTTTTTTTTACTGTAAATGCCCTCTAGTCTAGAGGAAAGATCGGCTCTGGGGTGAAGGCATTTGAAGTCATTATATCCTTATATATAAAATAATAAAACATAGTGCAGTGATTTTGTCATGTGGATACAATATTTGCATTTCAACATTTCTCTGATTATTTTAATGGTTAAATGACATGCAAGAAAAAATACATTTAATATTTTAAAGAAAAGAATATTGCCATCTGCTGCATATTTAGACTGTTTGTACAGAAATGCATCTTTTTAACCTCATACTTTGGAGAAGATTGATGAAAATGGTCTTATTTTACAGAAAACTCTGTAAATTTTAAGATGCATGTAAAATATTGCATATTTATTATTGTATTTTTTATAATTATACAATAATCACACACAAAAGTCAGATTGTTAAACTGTAGGGCATGCATAATTTGGACAAACACATATTTTGAATACAATTCAGATCGTTTATTTCTTACATTTTGCATAGTGCATATAACATCATTCCTGTCCAGTTTAGCAAATCCTTCACGTCTCGGCACAGATCAAGTGTAAAGCACTCCTGCTTTCATTCCCAGACGGGACTTTTATTCATTTATTCAAATACAGTAAAACCATCTCAGGTGTTTTTTTTTTATTTATTTATTTATTTTTTTTACTGTAAATGCCCTCTAGAGGAAAGATTGGCTCTGGGGTGAAGGCATTTGAAGTCATTATATCCTTATATATAAAATAATAAAACATAGTGCAGTGATTTTGTCACATGTGGATACAATATTTGTATTTAACCGTTTCTCTGATGATTTTAATGGTTAAATGCCATGCAAGAAAAAATTAATTTAATATTTATTAAGAAAAGAATATTGCCATCTGCTGCATATTTAGACTGTTTGTACAGAAATGCATCTTTTTAACCTCATTTGGAGAAGATTGATGAAAATGGTCTTTCTTTACAGAAAACTCGCTAAATTTTAAGATGCATGTAAAATATTGCATATTTATTATTGTATTTTTTATAATTATACAATAATCACACACAAAAGTCAGATTGTTACGCTTTAGGGCATGCACAATTTGGACAAACACATGTTTTGAATACAATTCAGATCGTTTATTTGTTACATTTTGCATAATGTATATAACATCATTCCTGTCCAATTTAGCAAATCCTTCACGTCTCGGCACAGATCAAGTGTAAAGCACTCCTGCTTTCATTCCCAGACGGGACTTTTATTCATTTATTCAAATACAGTAAAACCATCTCAGGTGTTGTAGATAACTGCTATGTTCATATATGGTCTTTCCGGTGCCCGGAAGAACACAGTTTCCCTATCCGGGTGGTTGTACAAGTTAGTGATGTTATGAGCAGCCAAGCACGTGAAAGCTAAAATAAAGTGAGCTTATTGTTCCTGATAACTGTCTCCATTTTTCATATCAACAAACTACAGGTGTTTTTATTTATTTATTTATTTTTATTTTTATTTTTTTACTGTAAATGCCCTCTGGAGGAAAGATCAGCTCTGGGGTGAAGGCATTTGAAGTCATTATATCCTTATATATAAAATAATAAAACATAGTGCAGTGATTTTGTCATGTGGATACAATATTTGCATTTTAACATTTCTCTGATGATTTTAATGGTTAAACGACATGCAAGTAAAAACAGATTTTATATTTTAAGGAAAAAACTACAAGCCCTTTGTTGCATATTTAGATGTTTTTTCTGTCTTATTGTACAGAAAACCATCTGAATTGTAAGATGCATGTGAAATAATGCATAATTTATTTTATAATTAAACAATAATCACACAAAAAGTCAGAATTTTACGCTTTAGGGCATGCACAATTTGGACAAAGAACATATTTTGAATACAATACAGATCGTTTATTTGTTACATTTTGCATAGTGTATATAACATCATTCCTGTCCAGTTTAGCAAATCCTTCACGTCTCGGCACAGATCAAGTGTAAAGCACTCCTGCTTTCATTCTCAGACGGGACTTTTATTCATTTATTCAAATACAGTAAAACCATCTCAGGTTTCTTCACTGTAAATGCCCTCTGGAGGAAAGATCGGCTCTGGGATGAATGCATTTGTAGTCATCCCTCTCCTAAAAAAAATCATGAATAAAGCTTGTAAATGGGGTCAAATGCACCCAGGAGTGATCTCATAACGTATTCCATCTTTCTTGTCTTAAAGCCGCACTCAGCTGTTCTCTGAATATGTGTCATAAAGCGCGTCTGCACAGCGAGGGCAAGCAAAGGCCACATTCATTTTTCAGCGTCACGAGGGAAGAGCATCACAGAGCCGCGGATTGGCTGAAATTGTGTGCGGTTTGTAAAGCTGGCTTTGGGCTGAGCAGCGAGCGGCGGCACGAACACTTTTGTCCATTATGAGAGTCGCGGATGTCAAGCGGAGAGGAGAATACAAATGAAAAATACATTAGTAGTGTGATGAATGTGGTAAAAGGGCTTTTTTGAGACAGGAATGAGTCCCATTGAGACTTTTTCACAGCAGTGAATGTGACGTATAATATATTCTTATATGGTAATATACGGCACACTGGAAGAAGATATTTGAATATTTTAATAACATATTCACAGGTTTTGATGTTGGTTCGTGCATGTATAAAAAGAAACACACACGCACACACAAACAAACAAACACCTGCGTACAGGTGCAAACACACGCATATTCACTCATCCTTTCTGCTGGATATTCATTCATTGTCCTTCAGCTTGTTCCTTATAAATCAGGGGTCTCCACAGCGGAATGAACCGCCAACTGATCGAGCATATGTTTTACGCAGCTGATGCCCTTCCAGCAGCAACCCAGCACTGGGAAACACCTATTCGCTCTCACATTCCATGAATATTCATTTAATTTTATTTTAACTGGACTTTCTTTTATGCTGTAAAGCAAGGCTTCCCACAATATCTGTCAGCCAAATCTCAAACGTAAACTAGTTTAAAATAATACAATTTGTCATATTTTGTGGATGCATGTAGACATGGTCAAGATGATCTGCTGGAGTTCAAAGTGAGCATCAGAATGGGGAAGAAAGGGGATTTAAGTGACTTTGAACATGGCATGGTTGTTGGTGCCAGACAGGCTGCTCTGAGTATTTCCGAAACTGCTGATCTACTGGGATTTTCACGCACAACCATCTCTAGGGTTTACAGAGAATGGTCTGACAAACAGGAAATATCCAGTGAGCGGCAGTTCTGTGGGGGCAAATGCCTTGTTGAGGCCAGAGGTCAGAGGAGAATGGCCAGGCTGGTTCCAGCTGATAGAAAGGCGACAGTAACTCAAATAAGCACTCGTTACAACCGAGCTCTGCAGAAGAGCATCTCTGAACACACAACACGTCCAACCTTGAGGCGGATGGGCTACAGCAGCAGAAGAGCACACCGGGTGCCGCTCCTGTCAGCTAAGAACAGGAAACTGAGGCTACAATTCACACAGACTCACCAAAACTGGACAATAGAAGATTGGAGAAACGTTGCTGCTCTGATGAGTCTCCATTTCTGCTCACACATTCAGATGCTCGGCTCACAATTTGGCCTCAACAACATGAAAGCATGGATCATCCTGCCTTGTATCAGCGGTTCAGGCTGGTGGTGGTGGTGTAATGGTGTGGGGGAGATTTTCTTGGCACACTTTGGGTCTATTAGTACCAATTGAGCATCGTGTCAACGCCACAGCCTACCTGAGTATTTACAGTATCTCAGATTGGTTTCTTGAACATGACAATGAGTTCACTGTACTCAAATGGCCTCCACAGCCACCAGAGCTCAATCCAATAGAGCAGCTTTGGGATGTGATGGAACGTGAGATTTTGGCATCATGAATGTGCAGCCGACAAATCTGCAGCAACTGTGTGATGCTATCATGACAATATGGAGCAAAATCTCTGAGGAATATTTCCAGTAGCTTGTTGAATCTCTGCCATGAAGGATTAAGGCAGTTCTGAAGGCATAAAGGGGTTTATCCCGGTACTAGTTAGGTGTACCCCTACCTAATAAAGTGGCCTGTTCACATTAATTTATTATAATACTTTTTTCTTATTTGTTTTATTTCTATTTATTGTTTTCTGTTGTTTTCTGAATTCTTTATCTTACAGTGAAAAGGCCTGAAATAAAGATCAGTGAAAATGAACTTTTGAGCATCTGTGCCATAATATCTCAGTGTTGTGAGCGGATCAACATCTGCCTGTAATATTTCTCACTGATAAACACAAATATCCTCAGAAGTGAAACATTGAAGGCTTCATAAAAATTCCAGAATCTGTGCAGAACCTGTATGCATTAAGAAAACCCCAAATATTAAATAAAACCGATTATAATATATACTATACATTATAGTTTTTATTATAATATATTGAAGTTTTGTCGTTGTTTATTTATTTATTTTCGATTATTTATTTATTTGTATTTCATTATATTCATTCATTCATTCATTTTCTTTTGGGCCTTTTTTTACTTTTATTAATCTGGGGTCACCACAGCGGAATGAACCAGCAACTTATCCAGCATATGTTTTACTTCTAGCTGAACCCATCACTGGGAAACACCTATACACACTCATTCACACTCATACACTACGGACAATTTAGTTAATCAATTCCCCTATAGTATGAAGCTAATAATATGCCAAAACAATCAGAATTTGAATTGTGTTCATTTGAATTATTGACAATTGTAGTTTAATAAGGCGAGGCAGTGGCGCAGTAGTTAGTGCTGCCGCCTCACAGTAATAAGGTCGCTGGGTCGCTGGTTCGAACCTTGGCTCAGTTGGCGTTTATGTGTGGAGTTTGCATGTTCTCCCTGCGTTCGCATGGGTTTCCTCCGGGTGCTCCGGTTTCCCACACAGTCCAAACACATGCGGTACAGGTGAAATTGGTAGGCTAAATTGTCCGTTGTGTATGAGTGTGTGTGTGAATGTGTGTGTGGATGTTTCCCAGAGATGGGTTGCAGCTGGAAGGGCATCCGCTGCGTAAAAACTTGCTGGATAAGTTGGCAGTTCATTCCGCTGTGGTGACTCCGGATTAATAAGTGGACTAAGCCGACAAGAAAATTAATGTAATTTAATAAATCACATTTTTTACACGCCGCTAAAAATTGTTTTGAATTTGAAGTTCCTAATTTGAATTTTAATTTCTTAATTTTAATTTGAATTTCTTAATTTGAATTTCTTAATTGGAATTTCTTAACTTGAATTTTATAACTTGAATATTGAATATCTGAAATTTTTCACTTTCTGCTGAATCTGAATTTCACAATCTGAATTTCTAGTTTTAAATTTTAGAATATTAAATTTGATGTTCTGAATTTCTTGAAAATTTTGAAAATTTGAAACTGTATTTTAGCAAACCCAATATCTACAGTCTTTGAATTCAGAACACAAAAAAATGTAATGTTTGAAAATACGTCTATAAAATTTTTATCCAGTTGTCGAAAATTTCCGATGTTCAACATTCAAGTTATGAAATTCAAATTCAAATGATTAAATACAAATTCAAATTAAGAAATTCAAATATCTTTTTAACGGCATATAAAAATTCAGATTTATTAAATTACAATTGTCAATAATTAAAATGAACACAATCCAAATTCAGATTGTTTTGGCATATTATTAGCTCTATACTACTATGCGCATACAGCACATGCGTTTGGACTGTGGGGGAAACCGGAGCACCCAGAGGAAACCCACACCAACACAGGGAGAACATGCAAACTCCACACAGAAATGACAACTGGCCCAGCCGGCGCTCGAACCAGTAACTTTCTTGCTGTGAGGCAATTGTGCCACCAACTGCACCACCGTGATATTTATTTAGAACGACCTATTTCATTATGTATAAATGTAAAACATGTTTTACCTGTCCTGTGGTGCACAGAAGATGTTTAGCTGAATGTTCAGGCTGCTTCTTTACCTTCAACCTGTAAAATAGAGTATCCTAAAAGTGTAATGAAGGTAAAAATCTCATAATATCTCAGCACTGTGAGAGGATCAAGATCTGCCTGTTATATTTCTCTCTGATAAACGCAAATCTCCTCATAAATGAAACTTTGAAGGCTTCATAAATACTCCAGCATCTGCACAGCGCCGTGTGCATCAGAAGTCCCCAGATAACCATAATAGCCTCACACATCAGACAGCAGCGCTGGGGGCTCAAACACACTTCCTCCATCCCCGAGGCTGTTGTCAGAGATATCAGTGATGAAACACACCATGCACGTGTGTGTGCGCGCGCGCGTGTGTGTGTGATGCGGATGGATGGGTGACTGTAATCTTGCGTGGCGCAGCGGGAGCACTGGGCCGGTCTGCAGTGATAGGCGCTCTCCTCTATTTTTCATGGCGCAGACAGACAGACAGGCTTGCAGCACCTGCGGGAATGCGTCTGCTCATACTAATGGCTGTTCCTGGAAATACTGAGGGAAAAACATCCAGCAGAAGTGAAGGAGAGTCCAGCTGTTTCATGCTCACCGCACACTCGTGACGCGACAGATCTCTCTCTGGAGAATCACACACACACGCGCGCGCACACATGCAGGCACAAACGCACGCACGCGCACATGCAAGCAATCACGCACACACATACACAGGTGCACGCGCGCGCACCCACACACCATTCATATGGATACACCTTAATAAAACTTATTGGGAATTTTACAAGCAAAACAATGGCTTGCTTGGTTTCAACAATACTTTATTCTTTCATGAGTTATTTTTTGTTTGTTGAGTTATCTTTTTTGTTTATTTTGGCTAGAATAAAAGCCTTTTTTAGTTTTTTTAAACACAATTTCATTGTCAAAAGTATTAGCCCCTTTAAGCTATTTTTTTTTCGATTTGAACAAACCATCATTATACAATAACTTGCCCAATTACCCTAACCTGCCTAGCTAACCTAATTAACCGAGTTAAGCCTTTAAATGTCACTTTAAGATGGATAGAAGTGTCTTGAAGAATATCTAGTGTAATATTATTTACTGTCATCATGGCAAAGATAAAATAAATCAGTTATTAGAAATGAGTTATTAAAACTATTATGTGATGTAAATAAACAGGGGGATAATAATAAATCAGGGAGGCTAATATACATACATACATATATATATATATATATATATATATATATATATATATATATATATATATATATATATATATATATATATATATATATATATATATATATATATATATGAAGTGGATATAAAATATAAAGTGCATTTAAGGTGCATGTTAAATAATATTAATAATAAGAAGAAGAATAAGAATAAGAATAAAAAAGTGCATATATATTTAAAGTGCATATAAACTGTGTAAAAAAACAACAATCTTGTGTATATATTTGAAGTGCATATAAAAATAAATAACGTATATGTTTGAAATGCTTTGAAATGTTACATAATAATAATAATAATAATAATAATAATAATAATGTGCATATGTATTTGAAGTGCTTGTAAATTGCATAAAATAAAAATAAAGTGCAAATATATTTTAAGTGTGAGTAAATTACAAAAAATAATCATAAAATGCATATGTATTTGAATTGCATAAATGAAAGTGCAAATGTATTTTAGTGTATATAAAATATTTAAAAAAATAAAGTTGATCTCTCTCTCTCTCTCTCTCTCTCTCTCTCTCTCTCTCTCTCTATATATATATATATATATATATATATATATATATATATATATATATATATATATATATATATATATATATATATATATATATATATATATATGAGTTATTTACAAGCCCCCTTACATATACGAATGTGCCACAAACAGGGCGTTAATATCACCAACCAGACCCATCAGGGCCGGAGTGGGCAATATCTGGATGCAGCCTTTATGATGCAAACTGACATTGCACACTGTGCCATAATATCTCAGTGTTGTGACCGGATCAACATTTGCCTGTTCTATTTCTCTCTGATAAACACATATATCCTCAATAGTGAAACATTGAAGGCATCATAAAAACTCCAGCATCTGCACAGAACCTGTATGCATTAAGAAAACCCCAAATATTAAATACAACCTATTATAATATATACTATACATTATAGTTTATATATTATAATATATATTGTAATTTAACAATATATTATATTGTAGTTTTGTCGTTGTTTATTTATTTTGGATTATTTATTTATTTGCATTTCATTATATTCATTCATTATGAATATATGAATATTCATCTCCACACTTGTATGAATGTGTGTTTGTGTTAGGTGTTTCTGTTGGATTAATCAATAAAGTTTAATTTTCTTTAAAGAAAGGTGCCTGTGCATATTTATGAATCTAATGTCTTAAACTTCTTGCTATACCCTGCTTAAACATAAATGGGTTTTATTTTGATAGCAATAGCCGTAAATAAAGTCAACTGTCCGTTTGAATGATCGCTGGATGATTCAATTGTTCGGATTTAAAGAGTCGATTCTTTTGAAAGCCTGTTCAAATGAATCTTCTTCTTCCTTTTTAGCTCATCGCTATAGTATTAATGGTGGAGAAGGCACGGGAAGTTTAAATTTGAGCTAATTCGCTACATTACTCAGGTGAGGTTCAAACTTGGGTCGGCAGGGTCACAACGAAATGTGCTGACCACTGGTGTGTAAAGAGTAAGAAGCAAAACATTAGTAATTTTTTACTTTTGTAGTTAGTGGAGGAGTCAGAGAGGAAATAGCAGATTAGGAAGTGAAGTGGAGGCTAAATAGTCGAGTTTTTAGTCGTTTCTTGAAGACAGCGAGTGACTATGCTGTTCTGATGCAGTTAGGGAGTTCATTCCACCAACTGGGCAGATTGAACGCGAGAGTTCGGGAAAGTGATTTCTTCCCTCTTTGGGATGGAACCACGAGGCGACGTTCATTCACAGAACGCAAGTTTCTGGAGGGCACATACATCTGCAGAAGTGAGAGCAGATAAGAAGGAGCAAGGCCAGAAGTCGCTTTGTAAGCAAACATCAGAGCTTTAAATTTGATGCGAGCAGCAACTGGCAGCCAGTGCAAACGGATGAGCAGCGGAGTGACATGTGCTCTTTTAGGTTTATTGAAGACCACTCGTGCTGCTGCGTTCTGAAGCAGCTGAAGAGGTTTGATAGAGTTAGCTGGAAGCCCGGCTAGTAGAGAGTTGCAGTAATCCAGTTTGGAGAGAACAAGAGCTTGAACAAGGAGTTGAGCTGCATGTTCAGATAGGAAGGGTCGGATCTTTCTGATGTTATAGAGTGCAAATATGCACGATCGAGCAGTTCTAGAAATGTGTTCAGAGAAGTTTAGTTGGTCATCAATCATTACTCCAAGGCTTTTCACCGTTTTGGATGCAGTAATGGTTGCCCCATCCATCTGGATTGAAAAACCACAGTATTAATTTTTATTGATGGCTTAATCAAATTTATATTCGAATTCTTATACTCACTAAGATGCTGCTGTTTTAGCGACACCGGCCCTTGTGGCCAAAAATGGACCAGCTCACCGGGAATTCTCCCAGTCCTCCCAATTAGCCAATCCGGGCCTAATTCCCATTTTATTAAGGTGTATCCCAACGCAATCTCACAGCAATATGTAACTTTTTGATTTAGTGGCTAATTCGTATTAATTTGTACAATCTAATTCGTACAATTTAGTATGATTTGCTCATCACCCAATAACGGCTGGGATTAGGGGTGGGGTTGGGTGCCACGCCTCTTTTTTAAAATCGTATATTTTCGTACGACTGAACTGGTATGAATTTATACGAATTAGCCACTAAACTGACAAAACGTAAAATACTTACGTTTCCTCGTGAGATCAGGCTGTGTATCCATATAAATGGCCCACCCTGTACAATAGATTTATCATGTAAGCTTTGAGATCTCATGGCCAGTCAACAATAAACCATAATCTTTACACAAACATTCATTTGTCTGAAAGTCGTCAGTATATTGAGTGCTATCTGAAGGCCGTGAGGTGAAGGATTACAGCTGAATATCATTTAAGCAAAGCATCTGACGTCTAAATAAGTCACAAAAATAATGGATCAATACATCCTGCTTTGTTTAGCATTTAATATTTCAGTCCTCTGTGAATAAACGGCCGGATTCTCCACTTCACTGCATGTCCTGAAACTAAAGCTGATGACTTCTGACGTGCGGAGAGAGAAACACACTGACAGCAGAGAATGAAAAGCGCGCACCATAAAGAAAACAAAAGCACACGAAGCAGCGTAGCGGCACGGTGCAGTACAGAGAAAATCATGTTCAGGAGGAAGGAGAGTTTATGAACAGCTCATATTTACAGCTGCTGCAGCGCTCAGGGAACAGACAGCTGAGGCTGACCACTGCATGCACACACATATTACAATGGGAAATGCATGTGAAGTGCATTTAAATTGCAAAAATAAAAATAATAATAATTATAATAATTATATATATATATATATATTATATAAAACTATACTGAAGTCAGAATTATTTTCTCTATTATTATTTTCTTTTTTAAATATTTCCCAAATGATGTTTAACAGAGCAAGAAAATGTTCACAGTATGTCTGAAAATATGTTTTCTTCTGGAGAAACTTTTATTTGTTTATTTTGGCTAGAATAAAAGCCTTTTTTAGTTTTTTTAAACACCATTTTATTGTCAAAATTATTAGCTCCTTTAAGCTATTTTGTTTTTCGATTCGAACAAACCATCATTATACAATAACTTGCCTAATTACCCTAACCTGCCTAGATAACCTAATTAACCTAGTTAAGCCTTTAAATGTCACTTTAAGATGGATAGAAGTGTCTTGAAGAATATCTAGTGTAATATTATTTACTGTCATCATGGCAAAGAGAAAATAAATCAGTTATTAGAAATAAGTTATTAAAACTATTATGTAATGTAAATAAACAGGGGGATAATAATAAATCAGGGGGGCTAATAATTATGACTTCAACTATATATATAAGTGAATATAAAATATAAAGTGCATATATATTTAAAGTGCATGTTAAATAAGAATAAGAATAAAAAAGTGCATATGTATTTAAAGTGCATATAAACTGTATAAAAAACAACAATCTTGTGTATACATATTTGAAGTGGATATAAAAATAAATAACGTATATATTTGAAATGCTTTGAAATGTTACATAACACATACACAATAATAATAATAATAATAATAATAATAATAATAATGTGCATATGTATTTGAAGTGCTTATAAATTGCATAAAATAAAAATAAAGTGCAAATATATTTTTCACACTGAATGCATCAATTGAATCAGTGAATCATCATTTGGACTCACTTTGAACGATTCATTTAAATGATCTTGAGACTAATTTTACACAGGGCAACCTTTTGGCCAATGTTGCCAGACAATTTTGCTTTGCTATTTTTCTAGTAAGAATGAGCAATTCTATTGTATTTTTAACCAGGGCCGGAGTGGGACTCTTTTTCAGCCCTGTAGTTTCAAGCCTCAGACCGGCCCACCTCAGTTCACGACTGACTATATTAAAATAAGGTAATTTCCAATTCAGTTTCTAATTACACTATCACGTCTTTTTTTGAGAAAACAGCTGCTTTAGAACTTCAAATGTTCAACAACCCTAAGAGTATTATATGTCTTAACAATAAAAATGAAAAAAAAATAATAATAATAACTTACTCAGACAAGGATCAAACCCAGGTCGGCAGCGTCGAAATTAAACGTGCTAACCACTGGACCACAACAGTTGTGTATTGAGAAATGACTCATCTGAGTTATATCATCATTAACCTGCAGGCTGGTTTTATATATATAAAGAGCAGAGCTGCAGTAAAATAATGAATAAGAAGATTGTGGTCAAGTAAATAATAAATTAATTTAAAAAGTGTGATTGCTGAGAGCAACAGATTCTGGAGCTAGGGACACCGGCCCTCGCGGCCAAAAAACGGACCGGCCCACCGGGAATTCTCCCGGTCCTCCAGATTAGCCAATCCGGGCCTGTTTATAACCCATTGTCCTAATTAACCATTCTGTTTCTCACCTGGTTGCTTATTTATGGCATAATTTAACTAAATTGTCCAGCAACATTGCTCAAAAAAATTGTCCATTGCATCATCAGCATCACTCTGAACAGATCATTTGAATCAGTGAATTACCACCTGTAAAATTTGAATCAGTGCCATATCACCTGCAGCTCAAGACCGGTTACCCAAGCTAAGCAGAGCTGAGCCTGGTCAGTACCTGGATGGGAGACCACATGGGAAAACTAGGATGCTGTTTGAAGTGGTGATAATGAGGCCCGCAGGGGGCGCTTAACCTGCGGTCTGTGTGAGTCCTAATGCCCTTATATAGTGATGGGACACTATACTGTCAGTTTGCATGTTCTTTCAGATGCAATGTTCAACCAAGGTCCTGACTTTCTTGGGTCATTATTAATCCCATGGCCAGGGACGACTGGACATACAGAGCACCAGGTGGCCAATCTGGCTGTGACTCTGGCCTCCTGCCTAATACCCTGGTTTAATTGAATTAGTGATTCTTTACCTTGAAATGGACTCTGAAACGAATCATTAAATCAATGAGTCATCACCTGGAGACTCACTCGGCATGGTTCAGTTGAATCAACAAGTCATAGCCTGGATACTTGAATCAGTGAATCATGGAAACATTCAGAATTCAGAAATGAATTGATCAGGGTGATTAGTCAAATGATAGAAACTGATAATATAAGTCCAAAGTAATTGCTTATTTCTACATTTATGATAAGCAGCACAGTAAAAAAAATACAACAGTTAGTTTCTGAACTTAGCAAAGTATAAAGTTTCCAGAAATTAAAGCACTGTAGTAAAGTACAGATGCTTAAAAGGGGTGGTCCACTATGATATCATATGTTAAACTGTAGTTGATGTGTAATGTAGCTGTGTGAACATAAACAACATCTCTGAATGTAAAAAGTTCAATGCAAAGAGAGGCCTTGGTTTTTACAGAGTTAGCTTAGCAAAGCCTACAATGAACGAATTTTGGGGACTACTAAAAATACTTCCAGCCCCTGTGAGATCACTAAGGTTCATTTACCGCACACACACACTGCGCAGCTAAGGGGAGTGGCCAGAGGCGCTGTAACGTTATAGCAGAGGTGAAGCTAAAATGCTTCCAAACACGACTGTTTCCACAGAGCTTCATCTATTTCTGTATTTGGGCTTCCAAAGGACACGGCACAGAGACAGAAGTGCTTACAGTTCAATATTAATTATGTTCCAGAGAATTATAAAACACAAAGCAAGCATGATTTGACAAAACAGCTCCAGAATCTCTCCCAGTTCAGTGCTGGATTCGGCTAAAATCTCCTCACAGCAGAAGCTGTGAACTACAACCTGTAAGTGTTTATATTTGTTAAAATTGATCATGACGTGTACAGTGCCTAGCGATAACGGTATGCTGTAGCAACAATGTCAACAATGGGAAATGCTGCTTTGCACCGCAAACGATTTAGCTACAAATTCATATATGTCAGTCAAACTGCTGTAAACACACACACACACTCCACCAGCACATTCGAGTATCTTATGTGTGTGCGCGACTGCATTGATTGTCTTCAGGCAGCTTTTCCATGCGTTTCACATCTCAGATAATGAAGTCGCAAAAGATATATATTGCTTACACCTGCATATTCCGGATACATGCGAAAGACGTCGTGTAACGCGTTGAGCTAAAAAGATACAGGAGAGCTCACCTGACTTGTGGTAGCAGCAGAAAAATAAATCAAGGCTCACACAGGTCTCATCCCACATCTTGTGCTTTATTCTTCTGTCACGAAATCTTACAGAAAATAACCTAATCAGAGCATCAGAGAAAAAGAAAGTCCCGCACACATGCACTTGATACAGAAAGTTTACACATTCACGCACACACATAGTCACACGCAATAGTAATGTCTCTTAAAGGAGCCGCACCCCATTTTCACTCATTACAGACACTTGTCAGATTTTATTTTAGAGAGCGGGCATGAGGTTGACTGACTGTTTACACAAAACGCGCATGCTTGTACGGGTGTGACATGGAGCCGATCGGCGAAACGCAGCACATTATGACGATGACCAATCAGAGTCACTTAAGGGCGGGCCTTTCAGAGGAACTAGGAAATATATCAGTTGTTTTCATGTTAGCTGAGTAGCTGTGTATAATCAAAGTGAGATTTATGAAAAAATAACGCGATTTCCTTAAAGTGAAACACGAGCACACATTGCTTTGCATCTTATAAACACAACCAATCCCTAAAATTACATTCTGGACCACCCCTTTAAAGAAACAGCTAAGCTCAATAGTGGAGTGGTGGACTGTGTACAATGTAACCCTGTAAATATTGACAATTAATAATAATAAAAACTTCCAATAGTTGTTAACGAAATTAACTTATTTATTAACTTATTTATTAAGTCAGAAGTTAGTATATAACACGAGAAATATAATTAAAAAATAGCATGTTCGTAACTTGATTGACATTTCAATGATCATCCAATCATATACATGTTAAGTGAAAGCCCGCCCCATCACGTTAGACGCTAATGGGAAAAGCTATGTAGATTCTTTTTCTCCGTGAGTGCAAAGAGGCAAACAGCAGTGTGAAGGATTAATTATAGAAATATACACAAGTATTTTCTTTCGTTGGATTTAGGTTTTTTATTATGCTGGAAAACCGAACGTTTCAGTACAGATGATGATCCAAGATGGCGAGTCAACCCACGAGATGAATACAGATGTGGATCAGTTAAACTGAACCAGGAGCGTGGTAGGAAAAATCCAATTATTTGCTAAATTGTGCACACGGAATAAACTTTTGTTTTTTTTCTCTTGAAAGACTGCGTAAAGGATTATTTTTCCGTCTGAAGTTGAGCCCTTTTTCTTCATTTTTTCCTGCCGCACTGACTTTTCTAGAACTGAGAATCGAATGTTTTGGCGAATCGATTCAGTCTCAATTGAACCGAGCTGATCAACTGACCGTGCTAAACTCTGTTATTTGAACTGAAGTGATTGAACCGAACTGTTTGAACTGCGTTGTTTGAATTGAATCTAAGGAATCATTTACACGAACTGAATCTTTTTCTTTTCTTTAACTGGATCTCTTACATTTATCCTGTTACACAGTTGTTGAACGAAAACTTGTGATTATAATTTGCTGAATGGTTAATTTTTAAACATATTGAAGTTGTAAACGGTAAATTTGAACTGTTTTGAAGTATTAAGTTCCTTCTGTGTTATAGTAGTGTGTTATAGTGTGGGTGCACCCAGTAGTTGTCAATGAGTAATTCATGTGTATTGCTTAAATTCTGCATTATTGTGATTTAATTCACAAATTGACACAAATGTAAATTAATTGCTTATTTCATTTTATTTAATTTTCATTTGATTCCAAGAATTCATTTATTTGTCAATACAGATTAAATTCATACAAGTTTGTCTAATTACATCTCCATAGACGGATCTATTGTCCTATAGTTAAAAGTAGCATGAAGTGTACATTATTGACAGGAGTGCTACATCTCCTTTGTGCAGGTTTTTAACTGTGATCAGTCTGGAATGAGCTGTAAATCTCAGTCCTTCTCATCTGAAACGCACGATAAAACATTTCCAGCGCTCTGATCTTCATACACAGCAGAAGAGCAGCTATAATGTCAGAAAATGTGCTCAGAAGTCAGCGTGAGCTCGTATTTCTCTCAGCTTTTCTATTCTTCATTTGTGCTTAAGCAGTAAAGCTCCATTGAAATACGACTCTAATTAAAAGCCAATTAAAAATGGATGGTGTTTGTGGCCGGAGTGAACTTTTATCTCGAAGCTTCTTTAATGTTCGGTTAATGCTTTATATTTGGGGATGAAATGACCTCAGAGATTGTGGCAGATGTTTTATGTTTCCCTGTTGTTTCCAGATCAAGATTTCAAGAAGAAGAAGATCATCACGTCTTTTCTGAGAGTCTGTAAAACAACAACTAGGGCTGGACAAGAGTTTAACATTAATACATCATATAAAATAATAATATAATATCATAATATGATATATAATAGGGAGCACAGTAGCTCAGTGGTTTTCACTGTCACCTCACAGCAAGAAGGGTAAGGTCCTGACAGGGTCAGTCATTGTTTCTGTGTGGAGTTTGCATGTTCTCCCACTGTTGGCATGGGTTTCTTTCCTCCCAATTGTCTTTAGTGGATGAATGTGAATGAGTGTGTATAGAGGTTTCCCAGAACTGGGTTGCAGCTGGAAGGGCATCCGCTGTGTAAAACATATGTTAAATAAGTTGGCGGTTCATTCTGCTGTGGCAACCCCTGATCAATAGAGGAACTAAGCTGAAGAGAAAATGAATGACATTTTATTTGCACAGTGTGTTATTGTTAAGTATATCTCCAATGCTTTTATTTATAAGTTAAAGTAAATGAAAGTGATGAATGTTGCCTTGACAATGTAACTGTAATTAAATGAGTATATACAATATAATGTTAATGTAATGTAATGTTAAAAAATTGTATTTTATTTAAAGTTAGTTTTTTTATGATATAGGTTAGCCTTTTCAAGTTTTAGTTATTTAAATGATTCCTTAATATAATTATTTATATAAATATGCCTGAAACAAACAGAACACAGAAATTAGTAATGATTACTTCAATGGCTGTTTTAAGATTATTAATTACTCAGAAAACTAATATTATTCATTCATTCATTTTCCTTCGGCTTAGTCCATCAGGGGTTGCCACAGCGGAATGAACTGCCAACTATTCCAGCATATTACGCAGTGGATGCCCTACCAGCTGCAACCCAGTACTGGGAAACATCCTTACACAATCATTCACACACACACACACACACACACACATTCATACACTTTGGACAATTTAGTTAATCAGTGCCTGTGTTTGGACTGTGGGGGAAACCAGAGCACCCGGAGGAAACCCACACCAACACGGGGAGAACATGCAAACTCCACACATAAACAGGAACTGATCCAGCCGGGACTCGAACCAGCAACCTTCTTGCTGTGAGGTGACAGTGCTGACCACTGAGCCACTGCGTCATCATAAACTAATTACAACAACAACAATAACAATAATAATAATAATAATGATAATGATAACAATATTAATAATACTACTACTACTACTACTACTAATAATAATAATGATAATAATAATAATGATGATAATGATAACAATAACAACAATATAAATAATAATAATAATAATGATAATAATAATATGATTAATAATAATAATAATAATAATAATAATAATGATAATGATAACAATAACAACAACAATAATAATAATAATAATGATAATAATAATATGATTAATAATAATAATAATAATAATAATATTGTTAATAATAATAATAATAATACTAATAATAGCAACAATAATAATAATATTAATAATAATAATAATAATAACAATGATGATGATGATGATGACAATAATAATAATAATAATGATAATAATAATATTAATAATAATATTAATAATAATAATAATAAACAGGGCACATGTATAGAAAAATTGAGTACTTTTATTGTTTCATGCTTTGACCCAAATATCCATGTTTTTAATGCTTTCCTTATTTTTTACAGCACCTTACGAGAAACAATCTGTTTTCTGGAAGTTTTCCATGCTAAAAATCTGTTTTAATCTGCTAATGTAAGTTTTAACCCATCGCACACACCAGCACACACACGCAGCACTCTAAATAGATGACGTGCAAAAGCTATAATTATGTTTTCACTCCCACATTTTGTGTCTGACAGTTTTATCCATCTGCTGCATTCAGATGAAGAGCAAGTCGATACTCTGTCATTCACACAATCGACCTCATATGGAGATACGGCGAACGCTTTAACACTGCATTTCCGACACACACCTGGGTGGATTACTAATGAATGGATTACAAATTACATCACAGAATCTGTAGTCAGTAATGTAGTATCTTAGATTATGCATCATTGGTAATGTAATCTGACGACCTTTGAATAAATTTAGATTACTTTTGTGCTGATTCTTATTTGATTATGACCTGTATTGAGTAAGATAATCTCCTAGATTACCTGTTTATGGTAAAGAAATCTGACTACTTTCAGATTACATTTTGGTTAATTTTGTGCTAATATATATTTGGTTACATTGCAATCTGTCATGAGTAAAGTAATCTCTCAGATTACATGATTATGATATCGGACTACTTTTGGATTACACTTTGATTACTTTTGTGCCAATTCATATTTGAATACATGACAGAATCTGTAATAAGTGATATATTTTAAATTACATGTTTATGATTATGCAATCTGACTTCTTACAAATTACATTTAAATTACTTTTATTCAAATTCTTATTCGATTACTTGACAGAATCTGTAATGAGTAATGTAATCTTTTAGATTCGAAGATTATGATAAAGTAATCCGACTACTTTTGGATTACCTTTAGATTACTTTTGTGCCGATTCTTATTTGATTACATGACATATTCTGTAATACAATCTCTTATATTAACCCTTTATGATTAAGTAATCTGACTACTTTTGAATTACATTTAATTACTTTTGTGCCAATTCTTATTTGATTATATGACAGAATTTATAACGAGTAATATAATATCTCAGATAATACGTTTATGGTAAAGTAATCTGAATACTTTTGCATTACATTTAGATTACTTTTGTGCTCAATCCTGTTTGATTACATAACAGAATCTGTAATGAGTAATATATTTTCTTAGATTACACGTTTATGGTAATCTGACTACTTTTGAATTACATTAAGAATACTTTCTGGCCAATTCTTATTTGATTGCATGACATAAGCTGTATTGTAATCTCTTAGATTACACATTTATGATGAAGTAATCTGAATGGAATCCAAAAGTAGTCAGATTACATTTAGAATACTTTTGTGCTCATTCTTATGTGATTACATAACAATTTGTTATGAGTAGTGTAATCTCTCAGATTATTTGTGTATGGTAAAGTAATCTGACTACTTTTGGATTACATTTAGATTACTTTTGTGCTATTTTTTGATTACATAACAGAATCTGCAACAAGTAATGCAATCTCTTAGATTACACGATTATGATAAAGTAATCCGACTACTTTTGGATTACATTTAGATTACTTTGCGCTGATTCTTATTTGATTACATGACATAATCTGTAATATAATCTCCTAGATTACACATTTATGATGAAGTAATCTGACTATTTTTGGATTATATTAGGATTACATTTAGATTACTTTTGTGCTCATTCTTATGTGATTACATAACAATTTGTAATGAGTAGTGTAATCTCTCAGATTATTCATTTATGGTAAAGTAATCTGACTACTTTTAGATTACATTTAGATTACTTTTGTGCTCAATCCTATTTGATTACAGGACAGAATTTGTAATGGGTAATATCATCTATTAGATTACAAATTTATGAAGAAGTAATCTGACTACTATTGGATTACATTCGGATTACATTTAGATTACTTTAGTGCTCAATCCTATTTGATTACATGACAGAATCTTTAATGAGTAATATAATCTCTTAGATTATACATTTATGTGATATTAATGTGACTATGTTCAGAATACATTTAGATTTTTGGAACTTGATTACATAATGCAGATTACAAATAATCCATCATTCTACACCACAGCTTTGGATGTTGAGGAAAAAGCACATCTGTAGACCTGAATCTTTCAAACAGATTTCTCCTTTTTCCAAAGAACACAGCAGCGTTTGGTCAAAAAATGAGATAAGTAAATAAAAGCCTGAGCTGCGGCTGTGGATTTCACATTTCACTTTGGCAGCCCCGGAGCCTCAAATGAGGGTCATTTTGCTGGTAATTTCTGCTTCTCTCCAGAGACTCATTTGGTTTCGTCTGTAACAATGGGCTGCCTTGGAGAATCAACCTCTCGACAGGGAAGGAATGTAATCATCGCCTCATTTTCTCTTCTTCTCTGCTATATATTTACATAGATTTCGCTGTCTGCCCTTCATTTCATTTTCACATGTTTTCTCATCTCGCGTCTTCATTTCCTTGTTTTATTGCACACACTAAAAACAAAACGATTCAATGGATTAACTCAAATTTTTTTAAGGTAAGTGGTTGTAAATAATGTATATGGGCTGATTTAAAAAAAGAAATTACACGGAACATTGCTACATTTAATTTGCATGCAGCCCATATCAATTGTTTGCAACCACTTTGCAAAAACTGTAGTAAATCCAATCAAAGATCCGGTAAAATCCGGTTGCACTAAAAACATTCATTCATTTTCCTTCGGATTTAATCCTTTGTTCGTCAGTGATCGCCAAAGTGGAATGAACTGCCAACTATTCCAGCATGTGTTTTACGCAGCAGATGCCCTTCCAGCTGCAACCCATAACTGGTGAACACCCATACACTCACTCACTCTAATAGTAATAAATAATAGTAATAATAGTAATAATAATAATAATAATGCTGATGATGATGACAACAACAATAAAAAAATGTAAATTATGATTATAATAATAATAATAACAGTAATAATAATGATAATAATAATAATGATGATGATGATAATGATAGTAATAATAATAATAACAATAATAATAAAGAATAATTTTATAATACATGTAATAATAACAATAATAATAATAATAATACTATTAAGAACAACAAAAATAATAATAATAAAGAATAATTTAATAATAATAAAGAATAATTTAATAATAACACTATTAAGAACAACAACAACAATAATAATAATAAATAATAATTTAATAATAATAAATATTATTAATATTAATGATATTAAGAACAATAATAATAATAAAGAATAATTTTATAATAATAGTAATAATAATAATAACAATAATAAAAATACTATTAAGAGCAAAAACAACAACAATAATAATAATAAAGAACAATTTAATAATAATAAATATTAATAATATTAATGATATTAAGAACAATAATAATAAAGAATAATTTAATAATAATAATAATTAGAATTTTATAATAATAATAATAATATTATTATTGAATATTAATACTATTAAGAACAACAACAACAATAATAAAGAATAATTTATTATTAATAATAATAATAATAAATATTAATACTATTAAGAACAACAACAATAATAATAATAATAATAATTAATAATAATTTTATAATAATATAATAATAATAGTAATAATGTTGTTCAAAACATCACAAGTATAAATGTTTTTTAGTGTCAAAGAATGAACCACCAAGTATTCCAGCATGTGTTTTACGCAGCGGATGCCCTTCCAGCTGCAACCCATCACTGGGGGACACCCATACACTCACTCACACACATACAATACGGACAATTTTTGCTTACCCAATTTCCCTATAGCGCATGTGTTTGTACAGTAAGGGAAACCAGAGCAAACCCACCTGAACACGGGAAGAACATGCAAACTCCACACATAAATGCCATCTGACTAAGCTGCTCGAACCAGCGACCTTCTTGCTGTGAGGCGACAGCACTACCTACTGTGCCACCGCTTCACCGATTTGATTATATGATCAGTATAATATTCTATCAAACAAACTGTTGAGACCAATGATTAAAGACAGTGCTTCATCAACTATTCACATGCCTGTATACAAACTGGCCTCGAAGGACTGCCCTTTAAAGCAACCAGAATGGAACCTCTTGTGTTTCTTCTGTATTGTTCCCTTGCTGCAGGAAGATTAAAATCTTGAGAGTCAATCTCATTAGAGTCTTGGAATAATTTTTGATCCTGACTCAAGCTTATCTCAGTAATGCAATGTCAGGCACAATGCACTCAATGGAGCTAGTGGCGTCACTGTGAGGGGTTCGGTGTGGGCATTAAAAAGCATTGCATGCAGCTCAGATTGCATCTGCACCAGTTCTGCATCCAGACCCTTCTCGGAATCTCAGTATGAACTCAATTAAGATTATTGTCTCCTATTTGCTCAATTAGTATCTCTCCACGTGGGTTTTGAGAGAAACATCTGCAACAGAGCTGATATGCATGAAATATGTGAATCATTTTAAAGCACAACATCTAAACAGCGCATTTTCCCTTTGAAGCTGACTGTCCTTTACAGCCTTAGCAAATTTACTCGCACTTATGACAAATAAATAAATAAGCATTGCCATTGCTGAGCCTACATATGCACACAAATTCAGCAAAAAGGACTGTAATTTGAGTCCGAAGGCAGCTTTGATCACTTTAAAGTAGTGGAAAGTGAGTTTGAGAGCTTAACCAACTAAGTTTAGACAGCGTTATTAGCACTTTAAATGTGTGTTTGGATGAAAGGAGCGGATAAACACTTAATCTTCTTAGTATGTTTCACAACCGAGTTTCATATATGAAAAAACAAAACAGGGAGCAGAAGTGTGGATCATGTTAAATATGTAAATATATGTAAATGCAGACGCTGGAATTTAGCTGCACTCTTTCATCTGCTGGCGTGCTGTGAAATCAGCGGGGGAAAATAAATATACAGAATATGCAATAATAAGAATAAACAAACTTTTCTACAGGTGTGACTTTTTTTTTTTTTTTAGCACTTAATAACAAGAAAAAGAGCAACATTTATAACATGTTATATTGGATTACTTTCAGCCCAGTGGAAGGTACAGTATATTTACACGCTCTGAATTATTTACATGTCATTCACTATACAGAAAATGCAGTAAATGTGTGAACAAGTGACTGATTTTAGCTGCAGCTTTGGGCCTATACAGGTTTAAACACTTGCACACTGCTGAACACACACAGGATGAGCAGCAACACACAAATATCTTTACAGATGAAAACAATTACAGGATTAAAATTATCCAGAAATGATGATTTCCTACATCAATATAAACAGCACTGCCTCCATGCCTTCTCCACCTCGGGGGGGTTCTTCAGTTTACTCATAAAGATCTGCATCTGTATAATGTTATTATTATTAGCAGTATTATTGATTATATGCAGATTTATATTTGTTTTAATAAACACAAGTGTAGATGTGTCCAGCTGTGGGGTTTTGGAGACGTCTGCATCAGCATATGTGGATAAGAACAGGACGTGTGTTCGGATATAGCTCAGTTTTCTGACCACACTTCATTATTATTGTTCATTTATTCATCTGCTGGAGATCAGAACTGAATTTAGAAATAGTTTTAGCACAAATCTTTGTGCATAAAAAATGAAATTAAACATGTGGGCTAATGGATGTGTTCAGTGGAGTGAGTTTCCGCCGTTTCCTCACTCCACCAAAGTAAAGGAGTAAAGAGTAAAAGTAAAGTGAAGAGGCTGAATGGAGGAGGCTCGTTCTTTATCTTCACGCTGCAGATGCTCTGTTTAACTGTTTTCTCGCTAGTGAATCGTCAGTTTTTACACTGAGTGTATTTTACTGTCCTAAAAAGAGCTAAAGTGGATTTGGACACGGCCTTAATGCTTAATTGCATTATGCACTTTAGGCAGCACCTATCATTAAAAAAGAGCCCTTAGTGTCTGTTTATTTTGTAGGGGGTGGGCTTCAGATTTTAGAGAGCGTTTGATTGGTCAGAATATATTTTTAAATTTGTTTTAAATGCTGCTTTAGAGTACAACACTACAAACCGCAGCATGTAGAAAAAAAATAAGAAAACACACAAAAAAACAAATAAATAAATAAAGGTGATGATAATGATGATAATGATGATGCTGCTGCTGCTAATAATAATAATAATAATAATAATAATAATAATAATAATCATGACAACAACAATAATAAAAATTAATAGTAATGATGACAATAATAATAATCATAATAAAATAATAATACTATTAAGACCAATATTAATGATAAAATATTATTTGTGTTGACAACAATAATAAAATTAATAATAATAAAAAAATTAATAATAATAATAATAATAATAATCGTGACAACAACAACAATAAAAATAATAATGATGGCAATTATAATAATAACAACAATAATAATAATAATAATAATAATAAAATAATAATAATCAAAATAAAATAATAATAATACTCTTAAGACCAATATTAATATTAAAACAATAAAAATATTATTTGTGGTAACAATAATAAAATTAATAATAATAAACATTTTTTTAATAAATAATAATAATGATAATAATAATCGTGAGGACAACAATAATAAAAATAATAATAATAATGACAACTATAATAATAACAATAATAATACTAATAAAATATTAATACCAATATTAATAATAAGATATTATTTGTGTTAACAACAACAATAATAATAATAATAATGACGACAACAAAAAAATAATAATACAGAAAAATATATTAATACTATTAAAACCAATAATAATAGAATGAATAATTGTAATGACAATAAAAAAATATAAAATATATAAATAAATAAAAATTAATAATATAATAATA
Source organism: Danio rerio (assembly GCF_052040795.2). Taxonomy (NCBI): domain Eukaryota; kingdom Metazoa; phylum Chordata; class Actinopteri; order Cypriniformes; family Danionidae; genus Danio; species Danio rerio. The sequence goes on along the minus strand of NC_141033.1, from coordinate 53,881,549 downwards.
ATAATAATTTAATAATAATAATGCTAATAATAATAATATTAATAATAATAATCTTTAGTAACCAAGTCCATCATAACAAAAACATCAAAGTATAAATTTAGTGTTTAGTTTTTAATTTTCTATTATGTTTGTGCATCTTTTGATGCATCTTTTTTATGGATCTTTTTCAACTGATGTGGATTTGATAAACGTTATTGAAGCATCAAAATCCATAAAACCTTACAAAAGTTAATATATAAATAAGTTACAAAACTGCATAAAACATTTTTATTTTTGTTAAAAGTGGTCATAAACATCCTTAATCCTGGTTTAGTGTAAAACAGCCGTCTTCACCAAGATTAATTATCTTTGATAAAATCCTCAAATAACGAAGCTCAGGGAAACTCAGAAGCGGCTCTCAAACGAACGCGGATAATTAAGTTGTCTTCAGTTCTACTAACTAGCAATTATTTTGTGCAGCTGTTTTTACGGATAAACAAGTGATTCATTGTGACCTTCTGAACGATCCGTCTGCTGTTTTTGCAGTGTAAGATGCTTTTATTTTCAGGCTGAGAATGAACTAAAACACCAGATGAAAATGTTAGGAAGTCAATCAGGTCACAATAACATCCTCCTTCAGTGACCGTTAATAGACAATACTCACTTGTTTTTATTTTGAAGTCATTCTAACTGTTCCCCTGCTTTGTTTAGTCTTAAAGGGACAGTTCACCCCCTAAAAAAATATTTAAAATATAAAAATGTATCATAAGAAATGCCAACTTGTATTTAGTTGAGAGCTTTGTGTGAGAAAGGAACCAAAATGTACTTCTTATTGTCATTTAACTGGGAAAGAATAGCAAATTAAGTAATGTTAAATGAAGTTAAAGGTGCAGCATGTAAGTTCGGCACCGAGTGGTAGAACTAAGTATTGCACTCCTGAATCAAAACACTTTTTCACTTGGCTCGTCCTCTAGAGTTCATGCAAGTGCATGTTGCCAGATTGACGCGAGTATATATTACGCCCCAAGTCTAGGGGAAACAAAAAGGGCATAATAAACGAAGAAAAAACAAATGTGTGGGTGTGGTGGATTTCCCAAACAAAACAAAACCTAAAACAAAAGATTCTCTTCGGTCGACAACCAAACTCACACACTCAGTTGAGAGTATATATGAATAGATTTATTATAGAAAAAGGTGGTTAATATAAATGAGCGTTTCTTCAGGGTCACCACAGGCCAAAATAACAAACAAAAGAATCTATAAATTAAATCCCCTAAATTACCTATTACTATTTAAAGAAAAATACAAAAAGCTTACCTTTCTCCCTAAACATAAACAAAGTCAAAAGTAATAAAATAAATAGGCAGGTCACCCCTACACGCTCAAACTCTCAAAAATATTTTAACATATGATGGTCATCAGTACCAGGGCCGGAGCAAGCTGAACTGCCGCTCTAGGCAGAGGACGATCACGTCGCCCTCAACCCCAATGTGAAAATGAAAGTGACCGGTTATGGCGGACACCGCCCTCTCTATTCTGCCGCCCTATGCGCGGATATAACTGAGGACGCGCGGGTGCTGAGGGAGGGAGGGAGGTGTCGCGGACTGGCGGACACCGCCCTCTCTATTCTGCCGCCCTATGCGCAGATATAACTGAGGACGCGCGGGTGCTGAGGGAGGGAGGTGTCGCGGACACTGCTCTCTTTATTCTGCTGCCCTAGGCGCGGATATAACTGAGGAAACGCGGGTGCTGAGGGAGGGAGGTGTCGCGGACACTGCGCTCTTTATTCTGCTGCCCTATGCGCGGATATAACTGAGGACACGCGGGTGCTGGGACGCAGGTGGTAAGGGAGGTGTCGCAGACGCCGCCCTCTCTATACTGCCGCCTAGGTCGCCTCTATGGACGTGCCGACCCTGATCAGTACAATGTTGGTGGTTGGTCGTCGGCCGGAGGGGTGAGGGAAACCCAGGAGTTTCAAGGCTGATTTATACTTCTGCGTCAAACGCCGGCGTATGCTATGGCGCTGACGCATAGCCCTTCGCCGTGGCCGTCGCTGACGTGCACCTTTAAAAAAATGTAACTACACGTCGCAACTACGTGTAGCGCAAGCTCTGTGATTGGTCGGCTTGGTAGCGCTGACGAGTCTGGGCAGGACCGAGAGCCGCGCGAATGGCTCGAGCGATTGTTTACAAGTGTGGAGTCCCGTGAAGGAGCTCCGGATGGAAAGTTTTGTTCTGTGTTTACCTCATGGTTAAAGTTGTTGCACGTCCGCTGTTTCCTGCCTCAAAATGAGCGAGTTTGAGTCACTTGTACATCCAGGAAGTGTTCAGGAAAACCAAAACAGAAGCGAAGAAACTTGACACAGAGGAACATTTACACATCACTGCCAACTAGCGTTTCGGAAGTGTTAATGCAGACCAACAGAGACCGCGCGCAAAAGTATAAATGCACAGGCACGCGCGTTGCCTGCGCCGTGAGTTACGCTGGTCACTTGACGCAGAAGTATAAACCAGGCTTCACTCCAAACACTGAACGCACAGAAATGAGCTCCCCGAACCCTGCCGGAAGCTCCTTTTTATACATGCTTTTGAGACCAGCAGCCAATCAGAACAGGGAATCACGCCGGTATGGGAGCCTTTGAGACAACAGAACAACAACAAGAAGGCGGGACAAAAGAAAAAGACAGAGTACAATCCGCAATAATAAATAAATAAATAAACCTCAGTCGTAACAGTATACCTGACTATCGAGTCTGATTTATGGCAGATTTTTTCTAAATAAAAGCAATGGCACACGATAGACGGAAATACTAAAAGGAGTTTCTCAGATCTGGACAAATAAAATAAAATAAATAAATAAATAAATAAAAATAAAATAAACTGTTTGAGATTGAACTTTAGAACTAAGACTCAGTGCAAACCAACACATTTCAGGGATTCAGCATCTACATTTAATACTGTTAATGATTATAAACCTTACCATTTTCAGTAGGGCTGTCTGAAAGCCAGACGGTTCAGTCATCTACCATAATTCACTGCGACATGTGGGCTAAGCAAAAGCAACTGTAAACCATAGCAACTGTAGAATCACCACAACAGATCAATCACTCCAGATTAACGCTGCAGTGTTTACTGCACATTACTGTGGTATATTTTCCCGTGTGTATTAAAACGTTCCAGTTATTTAGACTACTTTGCAAACAAATGCCACTCAGGCGGCCTCATAAAAACAATACAAACACATCTGAATGACAATAATGTGTTTGAATTTCATATCGAAGTGCATTTATTCTGTTTGTTATCGAGGATGAAGCACTTGGCCGTCATACTAGTTTGATCTCTATCCCCACATTTACATTTATTTAATCATTTAGCAGATGCTTTTATCCAAAGCGACTTACAGATGAGAATAATGCAGACAGAAGTGATTAAAGCCAGAGAAACACAATACAGTGCAACCGTTCCAAATTTACATTCAATGCTACCATTACATAAGATTACGTGGTGGTGGGATTCATCTCATTGCTAAGATTAAAGTGTGTTTCATTGCGTTCACTGCTGATTTTAAATGAAAAATCTGCATAATGGATTTGCAGATCAGTGTTTCTTCATCTGTTAATGTTCATGTTGCTGTTTTTTACTCTGAGGACCAAGAAAAGAGGTTTGAGTGGCACATAGAGCATGTTTCAAATATTCATTCATTCATTCATTCATTTTCTTTTTGACTTAGTCCCTTTAATCATCAGGGTTCTCCACAGTGGAATGCACCGTCAATTTTTCCAGCATATGCTCTACACAGCTTATGCCCTTTCAGCTGCAACCCACTACTGGGAAACACCCATATACACTTATTCACACACACACACACACATACACTACGGCCATTTTAGTTAATCAATTCCCCTATAGCGCATGTGTTTGGACTGTGGGGGAAACTGGAGCACCCAGAGAAACGCCTGCTGGCCCAGCTGGGGCTTGAACCAGAGACTTTTTCGCAGCGAGGTGATCATTCTACCCACTGTGTCAGAGTGACGCTCTTTAAGGAAATAATAAAATATTATATGCTTAATGTAAACCTACACCTATACAATAAACCCTAGCCTGTGCCGAGAAACCATCCAGAACACCAAGCATTTAACAATGCAACAACAACAACTTAGCAACCACCCAAATGACCCTAGCAACTGACTAACAGTCAGCGAAAAACACACTAGAAAAACCCGACTTTTGTTCACAATACAAACCCCCTCACCTCCCCCCTCTTCACTTTCATCCACGATACAAACCCCCCTCACCTCCCCCTCTTCACTTTTATCCACGATTCAAACCCCCCTTTTTCCTTTCGTCCACGATACAAACCCCCCTCACTTCCCTCCTCTTCACTTTCATTCGCAATACAAACCCCCCTCACCTTCCCCCTCTTCACTTTCGACCACGGTACAAATCCCCTCTCTTCACTTTCGTCCGTGATACAAACCGCCTCACCCCCCACTTCACCTTAGTCCACAAAACAAACCCCTCTCTTCACTTTCGTTCATGATACAAATCCCCTCACCCCCTACTTCCTTTTCGTTCGCGATACAAACCCCCCTCTTCACTTTCGTCCGCGATACAAACCCCCTCACCCCCCTTCACTTTTGTCTGGGATACAACCCACCTTTTTCCTTTTGTCCATAATACAAACCCCCCCTCACTTCCCTCCTCTTCACTTTTGTTCGCGATACAAACCCTTTCACCCTCTCTTCACTTTCGACCACGATACAAATCCCTTCACCTCCCCCCTCTTCACTTTTGTCCGAGATACAAACCCCCTCACTCCCCGTCTCTTCACTTTTATCCGTGATACGAACCCCCTCACTCCCCGCATCTTCACTTTCGTCCACGATACAAATCCCCTCACTCCCCGTCTCTTCACTTTTATCCGTGATACGAACCCCCTCACTCCCCGTCTCTTCACTTTCGTCCGTGATGCGAACCCCCTCACTCCCTGTCTCTTCACTTTTGTCCGCGATACAACTCCCCTTCTTCCTTTCGTCCATGATACAAACCCCCCTCACTTCCCTCCTCTTCACTTTCGTTCGCGACACGAACCCCTTCACCCTCTCTTCACTTTCGACCACGATACAAATCCCTTCACCTCCCCCCTCTTCACTTTTGTCCGCGATACAAACCCCCTCACTCCCCGCCTCTTCACTTTCGTCCGTGATACGAACCCCCTCACTCCCCCCTCTTCACTTTTGTCCGCGATACAAACCCCCTCACTCCCCGCCTCTTCACTTTCGTCCGTGATACGAACCCCCTCACTCCCTGCCTCTTCACTTTTGTCCGCGATACAAACCCCCTTACTCTCCACCTCTTCACTTACATCTGCAATTCACCACCGGCTCTTCACTTTCGTCCGTGATACAAACCCCCTCACTCCCAGCCTCTTCACTTTCATCTGTAGTCCACCACCCATTTTTAACTTTCGGTCGCGATACAACGATACAAACACCCGCACTCCCTGCCTCTTCACTTTCGTCTGCTATACAAACCCCCTCACTCCCTCTTTACTTTAATCTGCAATCCACCCCCTGCTCTTCACTTTCGCTTATGTACAACAATACAAACACCCTCACTCCCCGCCTCTTCACTTTCATCTGTGATACAAACCCCCTTAATCCCCTGCTCCTTACTTTTATCCGCTATACAAACCCCCTCTCCCCCCCCCGCTCTTCACTTTTGTCCATGATACAAACCTCCTCACCCCCCTGCTCTTCACTTCTTCATTTTCGTCAGCGATACACCACCCCCTCTTTACTTCAGTCTGTAATACAAACCCCCTCACACCCCCACTCTTTACTTCGTCCGCAATACATCTCTCCCCCTCTTCACTTTTGTCCACAATAATAAACCTCACACCCCCACCCCTTCACTTGCAATAACAATGAAAAAGTCTCACAGCTCCCCACCCCTCTCCACTTTTGTCCACAATACAAACCCCCTCACAACGCTCTTCACTTGCATCCGCAATGCAAACACTTTCGCCCCCTCTTCACTTTTGTCAGCGATACACACTCCTTTGCTCTTCACTTTCATCCGCGATACAAACCATTAACCCTCTCATACACCATCCACCCCCCACCCCTCTTCACTTTCATCCATGATACACCCCCCAACCCCATCCTCCCCACCCCTCCCTCTTCACGATAGCATGCCGGATCAGTTACCACAATCTTTTCCGGGACATCGCAATTTACAAATTAAGCACTGCAGGCAACACCTAGGGTTAAAATTACTAACAGAAAACAGCTGTAAACTTGAATCTTGTCAAACATAAAACTATATCAACATAAAATATGTTTTAGAAAGATTTATACTGGCTCAGAGTGTGTTTCGATGAAATAATCAAATATTTAGCTGATAAAGAAATAAAAAGGATACGCCTGTGAAAGAGTTGTAAAGTTCACTCGAGTTCATATACAACAGAACAAGCCCTTGATTATAATAATACACTTGTTTTTTCCGTCTCTGCTGGAGTTGTTTCATAATGTACCATTTTTACAGCCCTCCATGAATGCATCATAATATTTTAATGCGTATCTTTTTAAATAATTCGGCAGACGTGCTAGACACATTCAGAACATGCAGCCGAGGTGATAAATTGCTTTTAAATCTACACTGCATTCATTTGGAGCCAACATTTCTTCTTCTTACGTTACATCTTTTGCATGATTTTTTAATCACATTTCATCATGTATTATGCTTTGTTGTTCTTCAGAAAACATGACAGGCGGAAGATTATTTTCCAGATGTGGTCTCTGTGAGGGAAGACTCATCGCTTTCAGACTTCAGCGAGATTAATGCCACTCTTAGATGCGTTTCATTACAGCATCAATCTCTTGCAAAATCTCTATCTCTATCTCGCAAAACAGTCGTCGCATTGATTTGATTTTAATGCATATTAAAAAAAATCATTTGTTTGATTGTACTGTTTTAACATAAACTAATCTAAACGCGACGCACATTTATCAGGTATATAAATGAAACAGGTCAGATCTCTGTGACAGTGCTAATAAACTAATGTATTTTAAATACACAATAAACAGCTGCATTGATCATAAATACATCTACAGCATGCATTTTAAATCAATTAATATCACTTGCTTCACAGTTAGTTTTAATTTAATTTTGACTAAACAAATTTATGACTAGTGCAGGCTATTTAAAGTTGTGCAAATATTACTATTCAGATCAGATCTGATGGAACATGTTAATAATAAATAATGTCATGCTTTTTTTAATTCATGAAAATACATTTAATAACACTTTACGTTTTTTTATGATACAGGGGCAACACAGTGGCTCAGTGGTTAGCACTGTCACCTTACAATATTGAGGTTCGAGTCCTGGCTGGGCCAGTTGGCATATCAGTAGCCGCATTTCCATCACAATCTCGCGACAATTCGTAACTTTTTGATTTAGTGGCTTATTTGTATGAATTTGTACAATCTAATTTGTACAATTTAGTACGATTTGCTCATGCCCCAGTGACGGTTGGGTTTAAGGGTGGGGTTAGGTGTCTCCTTTTTAAAATCAGACAAATTCGTACGACTGAAGTCGAATGAATTCGTACGAATGAGCCACTAAACTGGCAAAATGTAAAATACTTACGTTTTCTAGTGAGATCAGACTGGCATATCCACTGTCGGGCCAGTGCGAACCAGGGTTTTTATCAGGACGGGCCAATTCCCCTTTATTTAAGGATGTTGCATATTATTCAGTGATCTTTATTAAAGTGAGGTTGAGTAGTAAGGCCAAAATCATGCTGTGTTTCCAACCTGATCTCACGAGAAAACGTAAGTATTTTACGTTTTGTCAGTTTAGTGGCAAATTCGTACAAATTCGTACGAGTTCAGTCGTACGAAATTGTACATTTTTAAAAAGGAGGCGTGGCACCTAACCCCACCCCTAAACCCACCTGTCATTGGGGGATGAGCAAATCGTACTAAATTGTACGAATAAGATCGTACAAATTCATACGAATTAGCCACTAAATGAAAAGTTACGAATTGCCGTGAGATTGTGTTGGTGTTTCCATTGTTGGGCTAGCAGCTTGCAGTGCGCCACCCCAGAACGTCCCCAGAATCAAACGTCACACAACCCGCCCACTTCAGCGGGAATCAGGCAGATAAAGTACATTATCACATCATCACCAAACCCTTAAACTGAAGACAACCGAAACAGACAAATGACACGTCACTGTACATCATTACGTTATATGTCTATACGCACAGGCATGTGTGTTTCCGTCATTATATTTGAATACTCGGCGACCGACTGTTGGCATCGTGCATCGAGTTGTCTCAGGACCAGCGCAGTGAGCGCACCCATACATAATATAATACCACAGAAATCCAATAACATGTATTTTATAACATCTTCGTTACGATAGACGCTGTCAAACATTCAGCCCAAATGCTCCGGAGAGACCTGAAACATAAATTTTTCCCTGTAGGCTATATGACACTTAATAGATGATTCCCCTTTGCAGGCCCGGCCCTAAGCAATTTGGCACCCTAGGCAAGATTTCAGGTGGCGCCCCGTCACATCGCAGTAAATTCCACAGTATAGTCATAAGAAACTAAATACTGTAGCTTTTCGACTACTACAAGCTGGGAAAATGTCAGATAAATATGCCAATGCAATTAACATTAATGATGAATAGATTTAATATTTACGCATTTGCTTGAGGAAGGAATGATGGGGGTAGTTACATTACTATTACTATTTTCCATAACATTAGCTGACGTCAAAACTAACAGATAGCACTATAGCTATTTATTGATTAGCAATCTGTCTAACGTTGGATGTAAAAAATATTGGACAACAAATAGCTTCAAATGATAGAATACAGAGCAAACATTAGAAAATATTGACAATAAAATAAAAGGTTTAGCCTATTAAAATCAATGGCCTATGCAGAAATTAAATAAAGCTGTAAAATCTACTTCACTTTTAATTGTATTTGCACATTGATTAAAGTTACTATAGTTATTTAGTGAAGAGCAGCTAGCGAATGGCTCATTGTGTTTTGTTTGATAACAGGCGTTCATGTAAGAATGCACAGATCTAAATGAAGCATCCGACTGCTTTAGTAACTGTTTGTGCTCATTTAAGAGAAAATTAGTTGTGTTTAAAATAAAAAACGTCTAACTAAGACCTCCACTCGGCGCGAGCTCTCACGGCTGGACGCATATTAGCGAGGGCTTAAATGAAGCAGTGGTCGTAATGTTGAGTGAAAAAAAAGAGAAAAAGACAGATGTGAAACATAACCAGCTTTGCCTTTTTGTAGGAAACACACTTTAGATCTTTTTAGGGTAAGAGGTTTTCGAGTTATTGCCGTCTATCACTGAACGTGTCAGGAATACAGAAGACAAAACCAACGTATGCCTAGTTCAGACTGCGTGATTTTAGCCCCGATTGTGGCTCGCCGACAGGTTTTGAGAAATCGCCGACAAATGTCTGAAATCACAGGCAAATCGCTGCTCGTGCACGTGAGTGACAATCACACAGTATGAACGATCAAAGACGCGATCTGAGAGAATCGCCGACGAGTCGCCGATGCCTGTGAGATATTTGGCATGTTAAATCTGGAGCTGTCGGCGATTCAAATCATGCGACCTTCCGCATGGGAGTTGGGTGCTCTACCCAGGAGGCTAAAGACCATGCCCTCAAGCGTCTGTCGCTAGAGCACCTTTAGAGGTCAAAGGAGTGAGGTTTACCTGCACAGCACACACTAGCTGGCCTCCGTTACACTCACCCCCCTAAACCTCACTCCCATCCGGGTCACAGCACCAATGTAACCCCGCCGGTCCTACGCCACCCAACCCGCTCCGAGCTGGTATCGAACCGGCGACCTTCCGCATGAAAGTCAGGTGCTCTAACAAGGAGGCTAAAGACCATGGCCTCTAGCGTTCGTCACTAGAGCACCTTTTAGAGGTCAGAGGAGTGAAGTTTACCTGCACAGCACACACTAGCTGGCCTCCGTTACACTGGGATGCATTTCCTCCGGGTGCTCATGACTAAAATAACCCGAGGTGTTGAAATGTAATTGGGTAAACTGGCAGTGGGCGGAGTTACAGACATCAAAACAAAGACGTGCATTCCAAATTCTCAAAGCAGAATAACTGACCTCAGCATTGCATGTCAGATGTTCACTTAGCACCGTTCCTAAACATCTGCAAACATTTGATGCTAATATTATTCCTTATAGGAGTCAAAAACGTACAAACAGCAGCTTGTTTGAGCCTAAATATATCAGACCGCTAGTTTAATAAAAATCATCCTCACAAACGCAGAGCTTTATTATTTCTGCGCAATCATCATTTCTCCTCCAGCGTGTCTTTGATGTGCTCTTCAGCTCCCAGCATGCTTCAGTGTGTGTCTGGGCTGTTTTATGTGCGTTCTGCAATTGAACACGCTGTCACACAACCAGATTAATAATGTCTGCATAGCCAAGCACGTTCTGCTCGTACACGTAATTATTTTAACTTTTAAAACTTACAAAAGCTTAAAACTAGTAATTGCTGTAAACTTAAAAACTAACTCAAAGTTAAAACAGCTAAAAAATAAAAAACGCTGTAAATTTTTACCTTTCAAAATGATGTCAAAGTTAAAACTACTTAAACGTAGTAATTGTTGTAAACTTTAAATTTTTTAAAACAGACTCGAAGTTAACACTGCTCAAAACTTGTAATTGCTGTAAACTTTACATGTTTAAAACAGCCTCAAAGTTAAAACTACTTAAAAATAAATATTGCTAAACATTTTTAACTTTTAAAATAGCATCAAACTTAAACTACTTAAAACTAGTAAATGTTGTAAACTTTACATTTTTTAAAAACAATTTCAAAATTATTTACAGCTAATAGTTGCTTTAAATTTAATAAAAAACATCATCAAACTTTAAAGAGCTTAAAAGTAAAAAATAAAAACTGCTGTACAATTTTAAAATTCAAAACAGTGTCAAACTTACAGCTAGTAATTGCTGTAAACTTTACATTTTTAAGAAAGCCCCAACGTTAAAACTGCCTAAAAATAAAAACTGCTGTAAAGTTTAAACTTTTAAAACAGCATCAAAATTAAAATGACAACTGTACAACTTTAAGCTTTTAGATCATACTCCAATTTAAATCTACTTAAAACAAAACAAAAAAAAGTTGTACATTTTTAACTTTAAAAACAGTCACAAACTTAAAACTACTTAAAACTAGTGATTGCTGTAGACATTTTTCTAAAACAGCTTTAAAATTACTTACAAATAATAATTGCTGTGAAGTTACATTTTAAAACAGTCACAAACCTAAAACTAGTAATTTCTGTAAACTTTACATTTTAAAATAGCCTCTAACTTAAAACAACTTAAATATAAAAAAAACAGCTGTACATTTAAACATTCAAAACAGGGTCAAACTTAAATCTACTTAAAACTAGTAATTTCTGTAAACTAAACATTTTTAAACAACTTTAAATTTACTTGAAACTAATAATTGCTGTAAACTTTACATTTTAAAAACAGCCTTAAAGTTAAAACGGCTTAAAAATAAAAACTCCTGTACATTTTTGACTTTTAAAACAGCCTGAAACTTAAACCTGGTAATTGCTGTAAACTTTACATTTTATAAAACTACTTGAAACAACCTAAAACTAGTAATTGCTGTAAACTTTACATTTATAAAACTACTTAAAACAACCTAAAACTAGTAATTGCTGTAAACTTTACATTTATAAAACTACTTAAAACAACCTAAAACTAGCAATTGCTGTAAACTTTACATTTTTAAAACAGCCTCAAAGTTAAAACTGCTCTAAATATTTAACTTTTAAAACAGCGTCAAACTTAAACTAGTAATTTCTGTACACTTTACTTTTTTAAAACAGCTTTAAAGCTAAAACTGCTTAAAAAATAAAAACTGCTGTACATTTTTAAATCTCATCAAACCTAAAGCTAGTAATCGCTGTTAACTTTACACTTTTAAATCAGCTTCAAAATTAAAACTACTTTAAATTGAAAACGTAAAAAACAAATAGTGTCAATTTTAAGCTTTTAAAAGCACGTCACACTAAAAGAAATTTAAAAAAAAAAACACACATTAGACCCTCAGTTTAAAAAATCATCCTCACAAACGCAGAGCTTTATTATTTCTGCGCAATCATCATTTCTCCTCCAGCGTGTCTTTGATGTGCTCTTCAGCTCCCAGCATGCTTCAGTGTGTGTCTGGGCTGTTTTATGTGCGTTCAGCGTCGCCTGCAATCGCAAACGCTGTCACACAACCAAATTAATAATGTCTGCATAGCCAAACGCCTTCTGCTGGTACGCTAAATTATTATGGCCGGCTAACTGTTATCTGCTGGTGTCTGGCGGCGGCTTTGATCACCTCCGCAGTTTTAAATCAGCCACTAAACTCGTCTCTTTGTACAGAAAACAAAAGATCCGTCCGTGACGCTCTCAATCTGGAGCTGCGCAGCGCTTCTTACAGTTCCCAGCATCTGTCTTTTGTTTCCTTTTCTGGCGTATCAAGGCGTTTGATGTTTTCTGTGGCCCGGGGCATCGCACAAGAACTGAAAATGACAACTTATATATTTCTCACTCTGTGTGTGTGTGTGTGTGTGTGTGTTAACATATGCACAGAAAACTCTCTGAGTCGCAGAGTTCAGAGCAGCACCGTGTGTTTGAGTTCAGACAATGGCATTGGTGCCACAGGGAGAGATCTGTACAGCATACACATTTGCACAAACACCCACACACACACACACACACACACACAGGTACGTCAAACTCACACGCTCACACTCAAACAGACATACTCACACATGCACACACACACACACATACACACAAACAAATGCACATACACACACACCCATACACACATAAAAACACATGCATGCCCACACAAACACACGCACACACACGCACACACACAGAGATACACACACACACGTACGTCAAACTCACACGCTCACACTCACACTCAAACAGACAAAGACATACACACACATGCACGCACACATACAAACAAACGCACATACACACACACACATACACACATATGCATGTCCACACAAATGCACACTCACACACGCACACACACACGTACGTCAAACTCACACGCTCACACTCAAACAGACAAAGACAAAAACACATGCACGCACACAAACAAACAAATGCACATACACACACACCCACACACACATACACACATGCATGTCCACACAAATGCACACTCACACACACACATACACACACACACACGCGCACGTACGTCAAACTCACACGCTCACACTCAAACAGACATACACACACATACACGCACACACATAAACAAATGCAAATACACACACACATACACACACATGCATGCCCACACAAATGCACACACACGCGCGTTTGTCAAACTCACACGCTCACACTCACACTCAAACAGACAAAGACATAAACACATGCACTCACACAATCAAACAACTGCACATACACACACACACACATACACACACATGCATGTCCACACAAATGCACGCACAAACAAATGCACATACACACACACCCACACACACGCATGTCCACACAAATACACACACATGCATGTCCACACAAATGCACACTCACACATACACACACACGCGTACGTCAAACTCACACGCTCACACTCACACTCAAACAGACAAAGACATACACACGCATGCACGCACACATACAAACAAATGCACACACGAACACACATACGCACAAACAAATGCACATACACACACACGCACACACACACATGCATGTCCACACAAACGCACGCACACTCACAAATGCACACGCGCACACACACACACTCACACATGTACACACACACACGTCAGACAGACATACACACACAAAAAACGGGCACAAATTTAAAATGACTTAAAACTAAACTTGCTGTGAATTTTACACTTTTAGACCATCAAATAAAACTGTGTGAAACTGATATTTGCTGTAAAACCACATTTTTAAAACTAATAATTAAAATACTTAAAACTAAATACATGCTGAACATTTTTTTTGTTTGTTTTCACTTTAAAAACAGTGCCAAACTACTTAAAAATAAAAACTGCTGTAAATGTTTCAGGGTGGGGCCAAGCTGGAGCGCCCACTCTAATTCACCCGGTTCTGCAATGGTTGAGGAAATTCCAAATTGAACCAAAACAAAATATTCAAATTAGCTTAAGGTTGACCTGGGAATTAAATATAATAATAAATTAATAAAAATACTCCAAATGTAAAACTTTTTTGACACAAAAATAGCATAAACATTAAGCTTTCGAAAGCACTACAAGCAAACACACGAAACATAATTTAAAACATTTCCACATGTAGGGTTATACAAGTACCCCTAAGCAGCCAGGCTTCATCATATTCTGAAATAATAGATGCATGTTGTTTCTCTTTTATTTTCCTGTATGCTGGTTGTGTGGTAAATCACCACAGGTTTATTTTGGCTGCGGTTGCAGCTCTACATGCGTAACCAAATCTGGAAACAGTGTCTCAGCATTAGCCCAGTATGAAGGACGTGCGTGCACACACACACACACACACACGCACACACGCACACTTTTCTGCTGTTTTGAATTATTCAAACGCTGTTGTTGAGCAGCTGCTGAGAGAAATGAACTCGCACAGCCTACAGATTCACCTGTGTTTAGTTTGTGCTTCAGTAAACTGCTTGTCACCTAATCTCACTGCTGTACTTTTGGTTTGTGATGTTCGAGAGTGTGCAGACTGTTCTTCAGTCATTTCATTCTTACAAGAGTTTCAGGTCCACGCACTTATTGGACCATTACTGGATGCGCTGTGAGTTTTCGCTTGCTTTTTTAATCCCTATGATGAGCAATTAGAGGACAGATCTGTTGGCTTGATGGAGAAAGTAATGTTCAGATGGCAGGCGTTCAGAAGAGATGGAGAAACACACACACACACACACACACACACACACACACACACACACACACACACACACACCTGTTCTGCTGGAAAACACATCAGCCTTCATGCAAATCAGCATTTGGAGGAACAGCAGAGATTTGGTGAGAGAAAGTGTGAGGTGGAGAAAGCACAGGTCTGGAAGAGATGCTTCAGAAACGTTTATTAGACTACAGAGAATTGCCAAACTGACTAAATTTATTAACATTAACACCGTCAGATTAGCATTTTTCCAAACTTGCCAGTAATACAAAAGAATAATGAAACAATTAATGTAATAATAATAATACAATAATAATAATAATAATAAAATAATAATAATAATAATAATAATAATAATAATACATTAATAATAATAGTAATAATAATACAACAATTATTATTATTATTATTATTAATAATAATAATACAATAATAATAATAATATAATAATAATAATAACAATACAAGAATAATAATAATAAAATAATAATAATAATAATAACAATACAAGAATAATAATAATAATAATACATTAATAATATTAATAATAATAATAATAATAATAATAATAATAATAATAATAAAAATAATAATAATACAACAATATTAATAATAATAATAATAATAAAATAATAAAAATACAATAATACTAATAATAATACAATAATAATAATAAAATATTAATAATACATTAATAATAATAATAATAATACAATAATAAATATAGGGCGAGGCAGTGGCGGAGTAGGTTGTGCTGTCGCCTTACAGCAAGAAGGTCGCTGGGTTGGAGTTTGCATGTTCTCCCTGCGTTCATGTGGGTTTCCTCCGGGTGTTCCAGTTTCCCCCACAGTCCAAACACATGCGGTACAGGTGAATTGGGTAGGCTAAATTGTCCGTAGTGTATGAGAGAGTGTGTGAATGTGTGTGTGGATGTTTCCCAGAGATGGGTTGCGGCTGGAAGGGCATCCGCTGCGTAAAAACTTGCTGGATAAGTTGGCGGTTCATTCCGCTGTGGCGACCCTGAAATAATAAAGGGACTAAGCCGACAAGAAAATGAATGAATGAGTACATAATAATAATAATAATAATAATAATAATAATAATAATAATAATATTAATAATAATACTATTAATAATAATAAAAATAATAAAAATAATACAATAATAATAAAATGATGATAATAATAATAATAATAATAATATTATTATTATTATTAGTAGTAGTAGTAGTAATATGATGATAATAGAAGTAAATGATGATAATAATAATAATAATAATAATATTAATAATAATAATAATATTAGTAATATCAATAATAATAATAATAATAATAATGATAAATTATTAAATGCACTATGCTACTGACATGTTTCAGAAAAATAAAATTAGAGTTTTAATTTTTTAAAACTATTTTAACAGCAATATTACCAGCCTCTATTAATCAGCTTGAAGTGACAATTAAAGGTGCTGTATGTCATGTATGTTTTCGACTCTTCTAAAGCATAAAAACACTATCATGTGTTTGCAGATATTCAGAAACATGCTCAGTGAACATACTTGTTTATATGAAAAACAATGCTGAAGTCAGATTTTCTCCTTTGAACATGTGCATTATGTGGCAGAACATCTGCCTTTGTTTTGGTCCCTTTAATCCGCCCAATGCCAGTTTAGCCAATTATATTTTAGCATCCCGGGTTGCCTTGGTGGAAGACAGCGTAATTCATTCATTCATTTAGTCAGGAAGGCTCTCAAAGCATGCGTCCGTGACTGAAATGCGACCACCGGCCGACAGTAGCAGACTCCAAAATGAGATGCAGATTCAGAGTTCCACATGAAGTTATTGATTAGCAAATAATATAAATATTCTCAGTGTAAACATTAGGTGAGCAGGTTACATTGTAACCCCGTGTCCTAACAACACGCGACATAACGAGATTTGCATTGATGAGCGGTTTGGCTGTTGT
The DNA here is from genome assembly GCF_052040795.2 of Danio rerio. Lineage (NCBI taxonomy): Eukaryota > Metazoa > Chordata > Actinopteri > Cypriniformes > Danionidae > Danio > Danio rerio. The sequence goes on along the minus strand of NC_141033.1, from coordinate 53,864,632 downwards.
TGTGAATTCGACTTCTTATCAATTAGAAATTATCAGACAGGAGGTTTTGAATATCAGAAAATAGACTTTATTCTCCATAATAAAGCCGAGAAAGAGCAGAGCAGACCCCAGAGCATTCTGAAGTCTCTCCTGGACACTTCCTATCTCTGGTTCTCTCTTTCCAAAGTCTCTCCTGCTCCTTCTAAAGTTTCTGTGTGTTTCCAAAATCTTTATACAGGTTTTTTGACACACCCCAAGGTCTCTCTTTTAAACTCTTGACCATTTTTGAATAGGTTTTCTAGTCTAAGGGGTCCTGCTGTTCTTGGCTCTCAGCACACTAGCTCATGTCAACAGAGATGTTACAGGTCTATGTCAGCAAAGTATAGATGCAACTTATGCAAATGAACTAAGTGTTTACATACATTGTCATGATAGGATAATAACTTGATAATATGTTACTCACTCTAAGCTTCATACAAGTATTTAACATATATAATCAGTGCTTTATCAGTCATTCGGTCATTCTTCTGCTAGTGTTGCTCCTGTGCAGACATACGCATCTTACACAGACACATCGCTGTAGTTTTAACACACGCTGGCATGTTTGCTGCAAACACTCCATACATTTTGAGAAGAGAAAATTAACTGCTTTACACTTAGAAAATACTTCACACAGAGAGAATAGAAATCTTCTTCAGTGTTTGCACCAGACGAATAAGGACATAAATTAAAATACAGCCATTCAGAAGCACAGAACAGTGCACTCACTGCACTCCAGCCAAATTGTAAGGTTTATTATCTAATGAACACATATTAAACCTATTTAACATGATTAAATGTAGATGCTGAATCACTGATATGTGTTGGTTTGCACGGCTCTGAAGTTCAGTTTCAGTGGGTTTATTTTATTCTCCAGATCTGAGGTGAACTCCCTGCTGCTGCTTTCAGTAGTACGGCAATAAATGTCATGTAAAACTCATACTGAACACTGAATAAAGCACATGAGCTGTTCCTGAGCTGATCATTGTCAGTTTTCTGTTGAGCTGTGAGAAATAAAAGCTGATTCTAATATATCAATTTCAGGTGTTGGTTGAGACAAAAACTCCTTTGAATATGGAGAATATTCCCTCTATCGCATTTAGAACACAACTTAAATCAGCCGTTCAAGAGTTCACACTTAGATACTGTTTGACAACTTGTTAGCAAGTTAGCAGGTTTGGCATGCTGTCCCGGGAGAGAACCCTGAGCTCGGAGATAGTTGAGCCCAGGGCTCCCGCCAGGTCCATAGAGCATGTGAGGGGAGTACGAGGTCAGGTGTTCTCGAGAGCTCCCCTCGGCAAAAGAGGAAACGAGGAGAAGGGGTGGATTGGGGATTTCTTCGGGAAAATGAAGATAAGGGAGTCGTTTTTAGCTAGGTTACTTATAGTGAGTTTGGATGAATCTGATTGGCTAGCTAATGAGTGTAGATGAGTGGCCAGCTGCGGTCAATCATATCACGTGCCCCTCTCGAAATTAGTTTGTGAAACTTCATTTAGGCTCTAGAGTCAGACTCGTTCCTGTTGGCGTCGTCAATCTGGCAACCTGCGCTTGCTTGGTGTTGTTTTGAGTTCAATACCTAGTTCAACCTCTGGGTGTCAAACTTACATACTTCACCTTTAAAGGTTCACAAAACCCTTGAGTACTTTTTTTGAGATGTTAACAGGTTTGTGTGTGTTGAGCATCAGTTAAGACAATGTTAGCACCTGTCATCTTTAATTGTGGGGAAAACTGGATAATTTTGAGCGTTTGTCAGCTAATTTCAGCTTCCGAGTTTAAAATGATTTTTGGGGCGGATCAAAATCGACGACGTAGCCAAAACTGCAAGTGCAAAGATGGCGCGTCAGTTTCTCATTATTATTCATAGTGGAGTTTTCTTAACCTATGAGAAGAGCCGGCTTCTTAATTATTCATGACTGCACGTGCTTCTGAAGGCAAGGCAGACCTGCCAGTGCCAAGCTGTGAGATCCTAAGTTGATGGGTGAGACCGCGTCCACAGACTCACGGCACACAGTATTTAGCTGTTCATGAAGGGTCGTATGTGATTGTTTCCATGATCCACGGGGTTTGTTGCATGTTTTCCCCTGAGATCCTGTCAGGGCCGATACAGAAAAGCTGTGTGTGTGCTGGAAGCATTTTTGTCGGGAGAGCAGTACGAGAATTGGAGAATGGCGGACTTTGTCTTTTATCAGGAGTTCGCTCACATTTAGACTGAATGAAACTGAAAAAAAAGATATTTACTCAGGTGAGGATCTTTATTTTTTTTCAGTTTCATTCAGTTTCTAATGACACTATCACGTCTTTTTCAAGAAAACAGCTGCTTTAGAACTTCAAATGTTCAACAACCTTACAATTTTATATGTCTTAACAATAAAAAGGAAAAAAAAAAAGATATCATCTTAGGTGAAATTCGATCACGGGTCTAAGGGCATGGTAACTCAACGTGCTGACCACTGGACCACAATGGCACTGCAATGCTGACATGGCCGGAATGATACTTATGATTACCCTGCAGGATACATGTTGCTCATAGGGCTGCGAGACAATAAATAAGAAAAGCGGAGCTGCTGCAAAATAATGGATAAAAAGAGTTAGGATATGGTCAAATAATTAAATAAATGAAAAAAAAGTGCGACTGCTGCTTTCTCCGTTCGCCATGCTGGAGAGGAACAGTCTGCGCAAAAGAAGCGCAGAGTTGGTGTCCTTGACTACAGCTCTCATCTGATTGGCTGAAAGGTACGAGTAGTCCTGACTCTGGCAGGAAAGTCTCAATAATACACACACACGTATCCAGGGGGAGTCGTACGTGAAAGAGGATTTGCACATTCTCATTCAGGATAAACTCACAAGTTTTAAACATTCAAAACATTTTGTTTCACTCTTATACATTTGCAAATCGTGTTTTGCATTTGTGAAACATATTTTATGAAAATGTATTTTTATTTTGTGCACATGAAATTTTTTTGTGAATATAAATAAATATTTTACGCACGTGAATTTGGTTTTATGCATGTGAATTTGGCTACGCATGTGTACATCGTGTCTTTTGCATGAATTTCTTTTGAGACTAATCTGATTCCATACTCTGCTGGCCACGCCCACTCCTGCCTCTGCTCGCGGAGCTCCACGCCCATTATGATGCATCTTTTGAAAAAATTGAGGTAGACCTGAACCAAAATGGGGGGTCTCATGACCCTTTAAAGGCTTAACTAGGTCAATTAGGCAAGTTAGGGTAATTAGGCAAGTCATTGTAGATCAGTGGTTTGTTCTGGAGACAATCTAAAACAAATATTGCTTAAGGGGGTTAATAATATTGACCTTAAAATGGGTTTAAACAATTAAGAAGTGCTTTTATTCGAGCCGAAACAAAACAAATAAGACTTTCTCCAGAAGAAAAAAATATTATAACATAGAAAATACTGTGGAAAATTCCTGAATCTGTTCAAGAACATCATTTGGGAAATATTAGACAAAAAAAAATCCCCGAAGGGTGAATAATTCTGACTTCATATGTGTATATAAATGTATGTCCAGGAATGTTTGTGGTGTGTGTTTTGGACTGCTCTGGGAACTGCTGCTCTGCACCTGCAGGTCATGAACTCAGAGCGACACTGATGTGTGAATGCAGTCAGAAACACACATGAATAATTCCTGAGCCCTAGTCTGAAGTAGGACACACACTTCACCTGCGTTTGGCTCAGCTGGAGACGACACACACTCCCATCGAGACAACACGTCACACACGCACATGCACACACACATGCACGCACGCATGCACTCAGGCACTCACACACGAACCCACATTGCACAGATACACACACATTGCACACACAAGGACACAGACACACACATGCAGAGAGAGATACACAAACACATACAAATGTACATGCGCACACACACACATAGGTCTGGGGCAGTGACAATTTTTTACCACCGTGGTGGGAAATCACCAACAACCACCGGTGTTGCAGTAGGGGTGGGGGGGCTGGGTCAATTATGCTGTAAAATAATCCGAGATAGAAGTTCACTCAAAAGTGAAAGTCATTAATTACTAACACTCCCGTCATTCCAACCTTCAGAACATAAATGTAGATAATGTGAAATAGCAATTAAATTATATAAATTGTTAAATTAAAGCAATAGCCCAGAGATCAGGTCAGGGTGTGCGCGCACGCGGTGGTGGAGGAGGCGCACTCTAAACTCATATGGGAGAGAACTGGACTGGTGCAGGGGGGGCCAACACTGTTCCTGGAGGGCCACCTTCCTGCAGATTTCAGTCGCAACCCATATCAAACACACCTGCCTGTAATTATCACGTGGGTGTTGTAATTAATTGGTTCAGGTGTGTTTGATATGGGTAGTAACTGAAATCGGCAGGAAGGTGGCTCTCCAGGAACAAGGTTGGCCCCCCCTGAACTAGTGGATGACATGAAGGCACGAGTAGCCCAATTCATTTCATGTTGGGGTTAACTAATTCTTTAAATACAACTCTTTAATAATATTAATAATTCCTTACATTTATATAGCGCTTTTCTGGGCACTCAATGCGCTTTACACAATGGGGGGGGGGGTCTACTCATCCACCACCAGTGTGCAGCATCCACCTGGATGACGTGACGGCAGCCATTTTGCGCCAGACCGCACACCACACACCAGCTGATTGGTGGAGAGGAGACAGAGATGAAGCAGCCAATTGGAATATGGGGATGGTTAGGAGGCCATGATGGACAGAGGCCAGTGGGCAGATTTGGCCAGGATGCCGGGATTAAACCCCTACTCTTTTTCGAAGGACATCCTGGGATTTTTAACGACCGCAGAGAGTCAGGACCTCGGTTTAACGTCTCATCCGAAAGACGGCGCTCACTGAGAAGTATAGCGTCCCCGTCACTATAGTGGGGCATTAGGACCCACACAGACCGCAGGTTGGGCGCCTCCTGCTGGCCTCACTAACACCACTTTGAGTCCTAAAGGGAAAAAAAACGCAAAAGAAATGTGCCGTTAAATTAATTTTGGCATTTGTTTTTTAGTCAGGGATTAATATTAGAGTATCCTAATAAAAATGTTTAGTTGGACACTGCACAGAGCCACAGTAGTCTACTAAGTGGCTCTCAAAGGGAGGGTCGGGACCCCCAGAGGGGTCGCCGGACAATGAAGGGGGGGTCGCCTGGTGATTTTCTAAAAATCTATTTATTTTTATTAAAGCATAAGAATTACCGTATTTTATCCAAAACTTACTGAGGAGAAACAATAGTAGCTTATAGTTACTAGTTGTATTGGATTGCGCCCCCTGGGGTAATTACATTATATTAAAGACAATAGCGTCAGATTGATTTTATAACACCGGGTTAAACTTTCTGGCACATTTACAGCACTCACTTACATTAAAAACTTAAACCAAGAATAGACTTGGGTCTATTGGTGTGTGTGTGCCATTGCATGCAAGGTTTCTGTATTTATGACCACCTCAGAGGATATTGGGGGTCGCGAGTCACTGGCACTGTCATTTTGGGGGTTGCGGGCTGAAAAGTTTGGGAACCCCTGGTCTACACTATAATTAATATTATTCATTCATTTTCTTGTCGGCTTAGTCCCTTTATTAATCTGGGGTCTGAATCCGGGGAATGAACCGCCAACTTATCCAGCAAGTTTTTCCACAGCGGATGCCCTTCCAGCCAAAACCCATCTCTGGGAAAATAATTAATATTATGATGTATTATATTCATTATTATTAATTTTGTTAAAAACTAATTATTATGTAAAGTCTACAGTGTTATAAATTAAATCAACCAAGCCTCATTCTGAAAACGTAGTCCCGTGGACGTTTCTGGACACCGCAAAATATGTAGCCGGAGGTACTTATGGCTGCATTTAATTTTTTTTAAGCGAACGCTACGGGGCGGTGTGATGCCGTTCCTTTTGTCGCTTACCAGCTTACTGCTTACCTCCGTATGGAGGGCTTTCCTGCCGCAACCAGCTCGTCATGTATGTCGGCGGACTTGAGACAAAGAGAGGGGCTGACCATGATGACAGCGACCAGGTTTGAGTCTGGGGAAGAGCGGTTCCAGAAATCAGGTAAGACAAAAACAAAATAAAATAAAAAAACCCAGTGAATAACAGGGTGAGAATGTGGTAAAATCCGAAAATGAGGTAAAAATCAGACGAGGGCTTTTCTTTATGGCTTTTGTAAATCATCGGTTGGGTTAAGGGAAGTAAGTGGGTGGGTGGGTCAATCAGTAAAATTGGTTGGGTTTAGGGAAGGAGGAGGGTGGGTCAGTCGATTGACCGGTCACCCAGTCAATCAATCAATCATTCAGTCGGTTGACAGCGGCCTCTGGTGAGTTTACGCGAGAACAGCACAGGGGCGAACGCCACTCGCGAGAGATTTGACATGCAAAAAAACAAAAACTTGAAAAAGTACAGATTTTTGCAGTTTTTGTTTTCGCGAACACACGAGAGGCCACCGTGTGCGCTTTTTCGCATGTCAAATGTCTCTCGCGAGTGGCATTCGTGCCTGCGCTGTTCTCGTAATTATTATATTTCGTGGTCTCCAGAAACGAGACTTCGTTTTCAGAATAAACCTGGGTTGTTATATTCTAACAAAAATGTAATACTTTGCAACATAACGGAAATTTGTGTTTTAGAGTGTGTGACGTCACGTACTACCACCCCGGTGGCACAAACAACCGCTGTGGCAACTGACCACCACAGTGACCGTCACAGCCCTACACACACATATACAGTGTTACGGTCCGTTGAAGTTTTGTGCTTTCTCCCTCTGTTTTTGCTTGTCTCCCTTCGCTCTCGCTCTCCCTCTCTTTGTCTTTTGTTCGCTATTTTCTATCTACCAGGTACCTGCTGATTGGGTCCCAAGCCTGTCACTCCTCATTGGGCTATTCCTCGTGGACCAATTGGGCTTCGTTCCGCGGACTTTAAATTTGACCGGCACGGCTTGTTTTACAGAGTGCTGTATGTGTGTGTGTGTGTGTGCGAGTGTTGGTTTGTGTTCGCTCTCTTCTGTTTGTTCCATGTTTCTAAATAATTATTCACTGATGTAAATTAAGTCAGTATGGTTAAAGAGTTTTTCATTCCTTTCTTAGGAAAAAAGGAATAGGTTACTAAGTCGCGCGACATATTTCGCCCGTAGGTATCTTTACTGTTCAGAAACACTAGGTAAGTGGGTGAGCGCCGCTTTTTGTATTTTTGTTTATTATTTCAGGGAGTTTATGTTATTGGCGTCGCAAACGCTGAACATTTCAGTTTCTTTTTCACATTTTAATTTTTATTAGTAAGTTTAGAGGTGGATCTGGTGTTCTAGTTTAGGTGGCTTTTGGTTTTGTTTAGTTCTTTGCTTTGGCGCCACTCTAGTTCCTTTTCCCCCGAAACTTTTGGTTTGATTGTATTTCTATTTGCTTCTTTTACATTGTACAAGGCGCACACATATAAGTTCTCTTTTGTTGGCCTCATCTTTCTTCTCCACATAAGAGGAATAAACTAATTAATTGTTAAGTTTGTATCCTTGTGTATTTTCCATCCATCTACTCCAGTAATAATCTAATTTTATAATTGTTACATTAGTCTCCCTAGACAAATTAATAAACCGTAACAAACAGTATTAGGTCAAACAAACTTTTACTTTGGCCATGATAAATCCTGATTCATTACACGTTATGTTTTTAACAGCAGACATTCATAATCAATCTTTATTTTAGCTCTTACTTTGATATTCAGATTCAAATGAACTAGTCAAGAGAAATGTGAAGTTAATGACTCACTCATTCAAATGTTTTGGTCAGAGTGTCCAGTTAATGACTCACTGATTCAAATGAGCTAGTCAAGAGTAATGTCCAGTTCATGACTCACTGATTCAAATGAGCTAGTCAAGAGTAATGTCCAGTTCATGACTCACTGATTCAAATGAACTAGTCAAGAGTAATGTCCAGTTCATGACTCACTGATTCAAATGTTTTGGTCAGAGTGTGGAGTTAATGACTTAATGATTCAAATGAACTAGTCAAGAGAAATGTCTAGTTAATGACTCACTGATTCAAATGAACTAGTCAAGAGAAATGTGAAGTTAATGACTCACTGATTCAAATGTTTTGGTCAGAGTGTCCAGTTAATGACTCACTGATTCAAATGAGCTAGTCAAGAGTAATGTCCAGTTCATGACTCACTGATTCAAATGAGCTAGTCAAGAGTAATGTCCAGTTCATGACTCACTGATTCAAATGAGCTAGTCAAGAGTAATGTCCAGTTCATGACTCACTGATTCAAATGTTTTGGTCAGAGTGTGGAGTTAATGACTTAATGATTCAAATGAACTAGTCAAGAGAAATGTCTAGTTAATGACTCACTGATTCAAATGAACTAGTCAAGAGAAATGTCCAGGTATTGACTCACTGATTCATATGAGCTAGTCAAGAAAAAGTCCAGTTAACGACTCAATGATTCAAATGTTTTGGTCAGAGTGTCCAGTTAATGACTCACTGATTCAAAAGAGCTAGTCAAGAGAAATGTCCAGTTATTGACTTACTGATTCAAATGTTTTGGTCAGAGTGTGCAGTTAATGACTCAACGATTGAAATGAACTAGTCAAGAGAAATGTCTAGTTAATGACTCACTGATTCAAATGAGCTAGTCAAGAGAAATGTCCAGTTATTGACTCACTGATTCAAATGTTTTGGTCAGAGTTTGCAGTTAATGACTCAACGATTCAAATGAACTAGTCAAGAGAAATGTCTAGTTAATGACTCACTGATTCAAATGAACTAGTCAAGAGAAATGTCTAGTTAATGACTCACTGATTCAAATGAACTAGTCAAGAATAATGTCCAGTTCATGACTCACTGATTCAAATGTTTTGGTCAGAGTGTGCAGTTAATGACTCACCGATTCAATGAATCAGTCAAGAGTAATGTCTAATTAATGACTCACTGATTCAAATAAGGATATACAAATGTCCTTGTGTATTTTCCATCCATCTACTCCAGTAATAATCTAATAATCTAAATGTTATGTTTACTCTCTCTTGAAAACTTAATAAATCATAACAAACAGTATTAGCTCAAACAAACTTTTACTTTGGCCATGATAAATCCTGATTCATTATGCGTAGTGTTTATTACAGCAGACATTCATAATCTTTATTTTTGCTCTTTCTTTGATATTCAGATTCGATCAGTGTATAACAGGACACACACATGACAACATGCTTTTATTCTGTCGGAAACCAAATATCTTCTAATGTGGCTCAATGCATAATTGATTCCAGTTTAATCCCGAGGGTTTCATTAAATGATTGTGTTGCACAGATATTTTCAGACAACAACACCTCGCTGTAATACTCCACAGTGAGTGTTTACGTGCAAATGTCAAGCAAACATCGTGAACATGCAGCTGTGTTTATTGCAGGCCCTGGAGCACGTTTGTTGGACTGTAAACTCTTATATTCAGAGCATTTTCCTCTTCGTTCTCCTGGTTTGACTCCTGCTGGATGCTGAAACATCACAACGCTGCAACTCTATAGCAGCCGATAAGGTGGAAAGCCTAGAGGACCCAAGGGTCTTCCTGTAATTGGGAATGGATATGGCATGTGTACAGACAGACAAATCAATATACGGAGGAGAGCGCTCTAATCAGATCACAAAAATCAGCGCTCGCTTTTCTTCACGTCCTAACAGAAGGTTAAAGGGGAAAAACACAAACAGAAATCAGCACTTCACACTCCAGAGATCTGATGCTGATGTTATGCTTTTGGGGAACACACTTCTGTTAGTGATTCACTGATTCAAATGATGCAATCAGAGAGAGCAGAGACCTCTAGTTAATGATTCACTGATTCAAATGATCCAGTAAGAATGAGTCTCCAGTTAATGACTCACTGATTCAAATAAATTAGTCAAGAGTAATGTCCAGTTAACGACTCACTGATTCAAATAAATTAGTCAAGAGTAATGTCCAGTTAACGACTCACTGATTCAAATCATCTGGTCAGAATGACCAGCCAGCTAATGGCTCACTGATTCGAATGAACTAGTCAAGAGTAATGCTCAGTAAATGACTCACTGATTCAAATGAACTAGTCAAGAGTAATGTCCAGGTGATGACTCACTGATTCAAATGAACTAGTAAAGAGAAATGTTTAATTAATGACTCACTGATTCAAATGAACTAGTCAAGAGTTATTTCCAGTACATGACTCACTTATTCAAATGATTTGGTCAGAGTATCCAGTTAATGACTCACTGATTCAAATTAACTAGTCAAGAGTAATGTTTAATTAATGACTCACTGATTTAAATGAACTAGTCAAGAGTAATGTCCAGTTCATGACTCACTTATTCAAATGATTTGGTCAGAGTGTCCAGTTAATGACTCACTGATTCAAATGAACTAGTCAAGAGTAATGTCCAGTTCATGACTCACTGATTCAAATGATTTGGTCAGAGTGTCCAGTTCATGACTCACTGATTTAAATGAACTAGTCAAGAGAAATGTCCAGGTAATGACTCACTGATTCAAATGAACTAGTCAAGAGAAATGTCCTGATCATGACTCAATGATTCAACTGAACTAGTCCAAAGTAATGTCCAGTTAATGACTCACTGATTCAAATGAACCAGTGGAGAGTAATGTCCAGCTAATGACTCACTGATTCAAATGAACCAGTGGAGAGTAATGTCCAGTTAATAACTCACTGATTCAAATGAACTAGTCAAGAGAAATGTCCAGTTAATGACTCACTGATTCAAATGAACTAGTCAAGAGTAATGTCTAATTAATGACTCACTGATTTGGTCTGAGTGTCAAGTTAACGACTCACTGATTCAAATGAATTAGTCAAGAGTAATGACTTAAAAATGACTCACTGATTTGGTCAGTGTCCAGTTAGTGAGGCACTTGTTCAAATGATTTCAACTATTCAAAAGTAACGTCGAGTTAATGATTCACTCATTAAAATGATTTGTTTAAAGTGTCCAGCTAATGATTCACTGATTCAAATGACCCAGTCATTGTGAGTGTCAAGTGACTCACTGATTCAGATGATCTGGTCAAAGTGTCCAGTTAATGATTCTCTAATTCAGATTATCTGGCCAGAGAGTCCAGCTAATGATTCATTCATTCAAATGATCAAGTCATTGTGAGCATCCAGTCAATGATTGACTGATTCAAATGATCTGATCAGAGTGTCTACTTAATGACTCATTGATTCAAATGATCCAGTCATTGTGTAAGTGTCCAGTTAATGACTATAAATGGGAACAAATATGGCAAGTGCACAAACAAACAAATCAATATACGGAGCAGGAGAGAGCTCAAATCAAATCAGAAACACCCTCACTAAACGCAGCGCTCTCTTTACTCATAACAGAAGGCTAAAGGCAAAAACACAAACAGAAATAAGCACTTTACTCTCAGGAGACGCTTGATTATTCCATTATCAGCGTTTGCACTCTCGTGTGAAAGTGTGGATGTGTTATTGGCTCATCTGACGGAGCTATCGGTGCGTGAAAGACAAGAACATCCAGAAGAGCGATAGAGCTTTACATTAACGTCCACTCGCTTTACATTCAGCATCTGTACTGACAAGAGCCGACACTCCCAGACACTCAAGCACCGCTCGTTTATTCAGTCTGCATCAGGAGACATGCAGCAGAAACATCTTTAACATCGCAACTCCTTCTGCTGGATATGTGGAGGAAACGGACCAGCGAACAGGAAACACTCAACAATCTTCTGGCATCCATCATAGAACATTTGCTCAAAGTTATCTGGTCTTTAAAATTAAGTATATACAGTATTTCAATGTCAACAGAATTCATGGGAACTTGTCATTATAAATACATATGCAAATCACACTCCAGTTAGTGATTGCAATCAGAGTGAGTCTCCAGTTAATGACTCACTGATTCAGAGGATCCAATCAGAGTGAGTCTCCAGTTAATGACTCACTGATTCAGAGGATCCAATCAGAGTGAGTCTCCAGTTTATGACTCACTGATTCAGAGGATCCAATCAGAGTGAGTCTTCAGTTAATGACTCACTGATTCAGAGGATCCAATCAGAGTGAGTCTCCAGTTAATGACTCACTGATTCAGAGGATCCAATCAGAGTGTGTCTCCAGTTAATGACTCACTGATTCAGAGGATCCAATCAGAGTGAGTCTCCAGTTAATGACTCACTGATTCTGAGGATCCAATCAGAGTGAGTCTCCAGTTAATGACTCACTGATTCAGAGGATCCAATCAGAGTGAGTCTCCAGTTAATGACTCACTGATTCAGAGGATCCAATCAGAGTGAGTCTCCAGTTAATGACTCACTGGTTCAGAGGATCAAATCAGAATGAGTCTCCAGTTAATGACTCGCTGATTCAGAGGATTCAATCAGAGTGAGTCTCTTGTTAATGACTCACTGATTCAAATGATCCAATCAGAGTGAGTCTCCAGTTAATGAATCACTGATTCAGAGGATCCAATCAGAGTGAGTCTCCAGTTAATGACTCACTGATTCAGAGGATCCAATCAGAGTGAGTCTCCAGTTAATGACTCACTGATTCAGAGGATCCAATCAGAGTCAGTCTCCAGTTAATGAATCACTTATTCAGAGGATCCAATTAGAGTGTGTCTCCAGTTAATGACTCACTGATTCAAAGGATCCAATCAAAGTGAGTCTCCAGATAATGACTCACTGATTCAGAGGATTCAATAAGAGTGAGTCTCCAGTTAATGACTCACTGATTCAGAGGATCCAATCAGAGTGAGTCTCCAGTTAATGACTCACTGATTCAGAGGATCCAATCAGAGTGTGTCTCCAATTAATGACTCACTGATTCAGAGGATCCAATCGGAGTGAGTTTCCAGTTAATGACTCACTGATTCAGAGGATCCAATCAGAGTGAGTCTCCAGTTAATGACTCACTGATTCAGAGGATCCAATCAGAGTGTGTCTCCAGTTAATGACTCACTGATTCAGAGGATCCAATCAGAGTGAGTCTCCAGTTAATGACTCACTGATTTAGAGGATCCAATCAGAGTGAGTCTCCAGTTAATGACACACTGTTTCAGAGGATCCAATCAGAGCGAGTCTCCAGTTAATGACTCACTGATTCAGAGGATCCAATCAGAGTGAGTCTCCAGTTAAGGACTCACTGATTCAGAGGATCAAATCAGAATGAGTCTCCAGTTAATGACTCACTGATTCAGAGGATCAAATTAGAATGAGTCTCCAGTTAATGACTCACTGATTCAGAGGATTCAATCAGAGTGAGTCTCTTGTTAATGACTCACTGATTCAGAGGATCCAATCAGAGTGAGTCTCCAGTTAATGGCTCACTGATTTAGAGGATCCAATCAGAGTGTGTCTCCAGTTAATGACTCACTGATTTAGAGGATCCAATTAGAGTGAGTCTCCAGTTAATGACTCACTGATTCAAAGGATCCAATCAGAGTGAGTCTCCAGTTAATGACTCAGTGATTCAGAGGATCCAATCAGAGAGTGTCTCCAGTTAATGACTCACTGATTCAGAGGATCAAATCAGAATGAGTCTCCAGTTAATGAATCACTTATTCAGAGGATCCAATTAGAGTGAGTCTCCAGTTAATGATTCACTGATTCAGAGGATCCAATCAGAGTGAGTCTCCAGTTAATGAATCACTTATTCAGAGGATCCAATTAGAGTGAGTCTCCAGTTAATGACTCACTGATTCAAAGGATCCAATTAGAGTGAGACTCCAGTTAATGACTCACTGATTCAGAGGATTCAATAAGAGTGAGTCTCCAGTTAATGACTCACTCATTCAGAGGATCCAATCAGAGTGAGTCTCCAGTTAATGACTCACGGATTCAGAGGATCCAATCAGAGTGTGTCTCCAGTTAATGACTCACTGATTCAGAGGATCCAATCAGAGTGAGTCTCCAGTTAATGACTCACTGATTCAGAGGATCCAATCAGGGTGAGTCTTAAGCTAATGAATTACTGATTCAGAGGATTCAATCAGAGTGAGTCTCTTGTTAATGACTCACTGATTCAGAGGATCCAATCAGAATGACTTACTGAATCAAATGATTCAGTTGTAGGCAGTGTGCAGTTAACTGACTCAAATGATCTAATTGGAGGGAATCTGCATTTAACACTTCACTGACTCAAATGATCTGGTCAGAGTGAGTCTCCTAAATTGTCCATAGTGTATGAGTGTGAGTGAGTGTGAATGTGTGTGTGTGGATGTTTCCCAGAAATGGGTTGCTGCTGGAAGGGGATCTGCTTCGTAAAAACTTGCTAGATAAGTTCATTCCTTCTGTGACTACTCCGGACTAAGCCAACAAGAAAATGAATGAATGAATGTCTGTTCATTTTTATCTTAATATTACCTTCTTGTTTCCTCTTATTTCTCTCATGCGTTTGGTATACACTGTAAAAAAAAAATCCATGACTTTGGGGTTTATTTCCGGCAGGTGGGGTGCCAAACTAGAGACTCTAGTTATTGACTCAGATGGTACAGATATGATACAAAATTTGGATAACAAATGTTTGTGTGTGTGTGTGTGTTACATCAACTTATTTTAACAAGCTTATCAGGACTCAGTTATACAAAGTTTAAATTAATATTTTTAAACAGAAATTCTGACTAATAAAATGAAATGCAGCAAGCCTTTACTCTCAGTCAGTCATTTCTGTTTTGCTCACAACTTTGAAACTCATTGTGCATCTTCATGAGCAACGAGACGCTTTGTGCTAAATTACTTCCCTCTAATTCCTCCGCTTGCATCTTTGCTTGTCGTCGTCAGTGCACTTGATTGTTCGCCCTCTTTAATTGAACGTTATCGTGTCTCCTGCGCTATTTCTGCTCAGGCCGTTTGTTCTGATACAGCTGGCCTGCAATTTTCCCTGTGAATGTAAGTGATGGGGGTGTACGAGTTTCTGGCTAAGACCGAACACTCGCTGCAGTCTTAATCACCGTCCTCAGCAGCCTTTCAACTAATGTGACAATTAAGTTCTCCGGAGGAGTCGAGTCGAAGCCAGAAACAGCCGCACAACCTTTTGTTCGCAGCCGGAGGAAGTCTGTGTTAACTTGAGCGCTTCTTCTCAAAGGTTTGAGACTTCATGTTTTAACCACTGAACTGAAGAGATGCTAATGTCTCATTTTGCTCTCAGGAGGGAACAGGACTCTAATCATGCGGCTGCTTCTTTAGCAGATTTTCATAATCTTTGAGCTATAAATAGTGCTATGCTTCCTCCAGAGGTAAATGAGGAGATAAAGTGTGATCTTCTGGCCTCAGACTGAGTCATTTGTTCTTAATTACAGGATTTTACACTGTAGTGTCCGTCTTCTGTCGAGACCTCGGACCTCATCAAGGGAAAGACGGCAGAAATCAGGCTTATTATCCATAAATAACATCAGAAAAAACATTTTTGATATTTAGAGCAAGATAAATGTTAACTAATCCACATTAAAGGAGGGTTTCAGGTAGTTGGCAAGACATTTATTATTATTCATTACTTTCCAGGTAGCAAAGAATTCTGGCCCAGATTTGGCTAAAATCTGGCACAGCAGGCATTCATTCGGCATTGGCATACAGCATGTGGGCCAAACATGGCCCTGGTTTGGCAGAGAGGCACTGTCTTTAAGGCGGCACAAAATAATTGGGCCAGATGTAAAATGTAGTATTTGGCCCAGATGTTAATAATTGATATGTGGGCCAGATGTAAAATGCAGTATTTGGCGCAGATGTTAATAATTGATACATGGGTCAGATGTACAACGTAGTATTTGGCCCAGGTGTTAATAATTGATACAAGGGTCAGATGTACTATGTAGTATTTGGCCCAGATGTTAATAATTGATATTTGGGTCAGATGTACAATGTAGTATTTGGCCCAGATGTTAATAATTGATATCTGGGCCAGCTGTAAAATGCAGTATTTGGCCCAGATGTTAATAATTGATATTTGGGCCTAATGTAAAATGTAGTATTTGGCCCAGATGTTAATAATTGATATGTGGGCCAGATGTAAAATGTAGTATTTGGCCCAGATGTTAATAATTGATATTTGGGCCTAATGTAAAATGTAGTATTTGGCCCAGATGTTAATAATTGATATGTGGGCCAGATGTAAAATGTAGTATGATGTTAATAATTGATATTTGGGCCAGATGTAAAATGCAGTATTTGGTCCAGATGTTAATAATTGATATGTGGGCCAGATGTACAATGTAGTATTTGGCCCAGATGTTAATAATTGATACGTGGGTCAGATTTCCAATGTAGTATTTGGCCCAGCTGTTAATAATTGATATCTGGGCCAGCTGTAAAATGTAATATTTGGTCCACATGTTAATAATTGATATGTGGGCCAGATGTAAAATGTAGTATTTGGCCCAGATGTTAATAATTGATGTTTGGGTCAGATGTAAAATGTAGTATTTGGCCCAGATGTTAATAATTGATCCGTGGGCCAGATGTAAAATGTAGTATTTGGCCCAGATGTTAATAATTGATATTTGGGTCAGATGTAAAATGTAGTATTTGGCCCAGATGTTAATAATTGATCCGTGGGCCAGATGTAAAATGTAGTATTTGGCCCAGATGTTAATAATTGATATGTGGGCCAGATGTAAAATGTAGTATTTTGCCCAGATGTTAATAATTGATATTTGGGCCAGATGTAAAATTTAGTATTTGGCCCAGATGTTAATAATTGATCCGTGGGCCAGATGTAAAATGTAGTATTTGGCCCAGATGTTAATAATTGATATTTGGGCCAGATGTACAATGTAGTATTTGGCCCAGATGTTAATAATTGATATGTGGGCCAGATGTAAAATGTAGTATTTGGCCCAGATGTTAATAATTGATATGTGGGCCAGATGTAAAATGTAGTATTTGGCCCAGATGTTAAAAATTTATATTTGGGTCAGATATAAAATGTAGTATTTGGCCCAGATGTTAATAATTGATATTTGGGCCAGATGTAAAATGTAGTATTTGGCCCAGATGTTAATAATTGATATGTGGGCCAGATATAAAATGTAGTATTTGGCCCAGATGTTAATAATTGATATTTGGGCCAGCTGTAAAATGTAGTATTTGGCCCAGATGTTAATAATTGATATTTGGGTCAGATGTAAAATGTAGTATTTGGCCCAGATGTTAATAATTGATGTTTGGGTCAGATGTAAAATGTAGTATTTGGTCCACATGTTAATAATTGATATGTGGGCCAGATGTAAAATGTAGTATTTGGCGCAGATGTTAATAATTGATATTTGGGTCAGATGTACAATGTAGTATTTGGCCCAGATGTTAGTAATTGATATGTGGGCCAGATGTAAAATGTAGTATTTGGCCCAGATGATAATAATTGATATGTGGGCCAGATGTAAAATGTAGTATTTGGCCCAGATGTTAATAATTGATACGTGGGCCAGATGTAAAATATAGTACTTGGCCCAGATGTTAATAATTGATTCGTGGGCCAGGTGTAAAATATAGTATTTGGCCCAGATGTTAGTAATTGATATGTGGGCCAGATGTAAAATGTAGTATTTGGCCCAGATGATAATAATTGATATGTGGGCCAGATGTAAAATGTAGTATTTGGCCCAGATGTTAATAATTGATACGTGGGCCAGATGTAAAATATAGTACTTGGCCCAGATGTTAATAATTGATCCGTGGGCCAGGTGTAAAATATAGTATTTGGCCCAGATGTTAATAATTAATATTTGGGCCAGATGTAAAATGTAGTATTTGGCCCAGATGTTAATAATTTATGTTGGCCATGCAAGTTTGGGCTATTTTGACCTAAATTAAATTTTTTTATTATTATTTTTAAATAAAGAAAAAAAATTGACCAAACAGACCGCTTTGAAAAAGAAAAGCACGCCTAAAGCGCAATGATTCATGGGTTTATCAATTTCATTGCAGTCGTAAAACACGAACTTATCTGGCCCAGTTCAGGCTCAGTTATGAGTTATTAACTTGGCTAAAACTTGGCCCTGATATAGTCCACGTTTGGCCCTTGTCTAGAAGCCAGACTTGGTCCAGTCATCAACCGTAATTCACGGTGGCATGTGGGCCAAGCAAAAGCTGATTGAGTGGGCCAGAGCTGGGCCAGAGATACTTTGCTATGTGGGTTCTTTTATTTCCCATTGGCTTAATCCCTTTATTTATCAGGGGTCGCCACAGCAGAATGAACCACCAACTTATCCAGCATATGTTTTTTTTACAGTAGATGCCCTTCCAACTCAGTACTGGGAAACACCCATACACACTCATATACACACGCATGCACTCAAACACTATGGCAAATTTAGTTAATCAATTCCCCTATAGCACATGTGTTTGGACTGTGGGAGAAACGCACACTAATATAGGGAGAACATGCAAACTCCACACAGAAATGCCAACTGACCCAGCCTGGACTTGAAGCAGCACCTTCTTGCAGTGAAGCCACAGTGATAACCTCTGTGTCGCCCAGAATATTGATTTCACACAGACTTTAAATCTTCTCAGTCCTCCAGTCTCATGTTGTTCAGCATTCACAAACTGAAGCTGATGTGATCCAATCTTACAGTCTATTAAAACGTTTCTACACACACACACACAACACACATGCAAATGCACATACACATACAGGTATGTGCACATGCTGTCCATGTATTTGCAGGCTTTATAATTTATAGTTTTTTTTTTGATGAATTGTGCATCCCAGCATATGGAGCTCCTCTGGTCATGGTCGAGGCTCTAAATATTCAGCAGAATTCACAACCAGACTCCAGAGACATTGTGAGGTCACACTTTATTTTGAGGGTCTGTTTGTTGAATTTAAGTTAGGGTACATTGTATCTACATGCCAACTAAATCTCAGTGGATTATGAGTAGACTCTTAGGATTGAGGTTAGGTTTAGGGTAAGTTGACAAGTACATGCAAAGTTTCTTATGGGCCCTGTATACACTGCCAGTTAAATATGACCCAATTCCAGATTTTTGCTCATATGTGACACTGCTTGGACCAGTTCTATGATCGTGTAAACACGAAAAAAAACACATGCATTCGGACATTCAGAGATCGGTTTCAGGCCTCCATCAAATGTGGAAATAATTCCAATCCAGGCTCATTCTGAAAACGTAGTCCCGTGGACGTTTCTGGAGACTGCGAAATACATCCCGCGAGGTACGTATTTTTGCAGTTTTTGTTTTTGCGAATCCACTAGAGCCCTCTGCGTGTCTCTTGCTTGTGCCGTTCGCACCCGCGCTGTTCTCGCGTAAACCAGAGGCTGATGTTAAACGACTGTCTGTCTGAATGGGCAACCGGCCAATCGACTGACCCACCCTCCTCGTTCGCTAAACCCAACCAATTTTTTGATTGACCCGACCATCGACTTCCCTAAACCCAACCGACAATTTACAAAAGCCGTCCAGAAAAAGAAAAGCCCTTGTTTAGTTTTTACCACGTTTTCGGATTATACTACATTCTCAGCCTGTTATTCACTTGTTTGTTTTATTTCTTGGATTCTGTTTCTGCCTTACCTGATTTCTGGAACCGCTCTTCCCCGGAATCGAACCCGGTCAACTCCTCTCTGCGCCTCAAGTTTGCCAACATACACAATGAGCTAACTGGACAAACTGGTTGCAGCAGGAAAGCCTTCAACACGGAGGTAAGCGGTCAGCTGGTAAGCGACAAAAGAATCTATGTCATACCGCGCCGTAGCGTTTGCTTAGTAAAATGAAATGCAGCCATACGTACCTTCGGCTACATAATTCGCAGTCTCCAGAAACATCCATGGGACTAATTTTTTAGAATGAGCCTGGGTTGAATAAATCAGATATAAATCGGATATGTGATAATGCGACTATCATGTAAAGAGGCAGATCAGATTTATTGAGGTGTTTTGTTCTGTACGTCATTAAACTTCCGACAATGTGGTACTTCTCCACGGTTTAATGACGTAGAAGGAAGAGCGTGTGTGAACACACCGACGCGGTAAACAACAACAACAGAGGAAACATGGAGAAGGAAAGAGGTCAGTCGCCACAATTTGTTTCCACCAGACCTGAGATCTCTCCCCTACCCACAGATTCCTCTGAATGGTGGAGGACACCATATAGAGTTGGTCAGAATTATTAGTCCCCCTGTTTATTTTCCCCCAATTTCTGTTTAACAGAGAGCAGATTTACTCAACACATTTCTTAATCATAATAGTTTTAATAACTCATCTCTAATAACTGATTTATTTTCTCTTGGTCATGATGACAGTAAATAATATTAGACTAGATATTCTTCAAGACACTGGTTGTGAATTCTGCTGTATATTTAGAGCCAGACTTGGTCCAGTCATGTACCGTAATTCACGGCGGCATGTGGGCCAAACAAAAGCTGATTGAGTGGGCCAGAGCTGGGCCAGAGATACTTTGCTATGTGGGTTCTTTTATTTCCCATTGGCTTAATCCCTTTATTTATCAGGGGTCGCCACAGCGGAATGAACCACCAACTTATCCAGCATATGTTTTTTTTTACAGCAGATGCCCTTCCAACCCAGTACTGGGAAACACCCATACACACTCATATACACACGCATGCACTCCACCAGACCTGAGATCTCTCCCCTACCCACAGATTCCTCTGAATGGTGGAGGACACCATATAGAGTTGGTCCGAATTATTAGTCCCCCTGTTTATTTTTCCCCAATTTCTGTTTAACAGAGAGCAGATTTACTCAACACATTTCTAATCATAATAGTTTTAATAACTCGTCTCTAATAACTGATTTATTTTCTCTTTGTCATGATGACAGTAAATAATATTAGACTAGATATTCTTCAAGACACTTCTCTACAGCTTAAAGGGACATTTAAAGGCTTCACTTGGTTAATTAGGTTAACTAGGCAGGTTAGGGTAATTAGGCAAGTTCTTGCATATCAATGGTTTGTTCTGTAGACTATCAGAAAAAATGTATAGCTTAAAGAGGCGAATAATTTTGGCCTTAAAATGGTGTTAAAAAAATTAAAAACTTCTTTTATTCTAGCCGAAATTAAACAAATAAGACTTTCTCCAGAAGAAAAACTATTATCAGACATACTGTGAAAACTTCTTTGCTCTGTTAAACATAATTTGGCAAATATAAAAAAAAAACAAAGGGGGGCGAATAATTCTGACATCAACTGTATAAACCATGGTGGCCCTTTCTCTCCTCCTCCTTCTTAAAGTTGGGTAAACTTTAACATATTTTAAAGGGCTAAAAGCAAGACAATTTTCTTCCATCGTGGCTAGTGTGGCGCAGATGCTAGAACCCACCTTTACGCATACACAATGTCAAAAATTTTAGCCGGCAGCTAGCTCTCTGCAACTCTCACATGGTCGCCCACTGAAGCTAAGCAGGGCTGAGCCCGGTCAGTACCTGGATAGGAGACCACATGGGAAAGCTAGGTTGCTGCCGGAAGTGGTGTTAGTGAGGCCAGCAGGAGGCGCCCAACCTGCGGTCTGTGTGGGTCCTAATGCCCCAGTATAGTGATGGGGACGCTATACTGCTCAGTGAGCGACGTCTTTCGGATGAGACGTAAAACCGAGGTCCCGACTCTCTGTGGTCGTTAAAAATCCCAGGATGTCCTTCGAAAAGAGTAGGGGATTAATCCCGGCATCCTGGCCAAATCTGCCCACTGGCCTCTGTCCATCATGGCCTCCTAACCCTCCCCATATTTC
Source organism: Danio rerio (assembly GCF_052040795.2). Taxonomy (NCBI): domain Eukaryota; kingdom Metazoa; phylum Chordata; class Actinopteri; order Cypriniformes; family Danionidae; genus Danio; species Danio rerio. The sequence goes on along the minus strand of NC_141033.1, from coordinate 53,842,917 downwards.
AATTGGCTTCATCACTGTCTCCTCTCCACCAATCAGCTGGTGTGTGGTGTGCGGTCTGGCGCAAAATGGCTGCCGTCGCGTCATCCAGGTGGATGCTGCACACTGGTGGTGGATGAGGAGATTCCCCCATTGTGTGTAAAGCGCTTTGAGTGCCCAGAAAAGCGCTATATAAAAATAAGGAATTATTATTATTATTATTATAATTATTATTATAGCGAGTGTAAACACATTAATCGAATATGGGTCACAATGTAAACGGACAGGCATAACAAATCAGATATAGGCAACAAATCGGAATTGGGCATCATCGTACGACTGAACTCTGACTGACAAAGCGTAAAATACTTACGTTTCCTCATGAGATCAGGCTGGACAGTCAACAAATACTCAAATAGACCATCAAAATAAAGTGTTACCAATTGTGAGAAGTCTGACTTAAATAAGGCAGAATTGTGAGATGTAAAGTCAGAATTTAGAAATAAGTCTTAATTATGAGTTATAAACTCTTTGCCTGAAACAGGCTCTTCATGCACTCCAGCTGGAGGATGAGCTGCGGCATTAATTACCTTCATTTAAAGCGTCTCTTTAAACACCCTCAGCCAACATCAAACGCTCCTAATAACAGCGCAGAGAAATGAAACACCGCATGCCATTGGCCAGGACACTTTCCAGAAGAGATGTATTCCTGCAGGTTCGAGATAGCTAGAGCAGATGCACAGATTTAGCTGTAGATAGAGAAATGAAGAAGCCTGTGATGCAGAAAACAAACTGTGTGCGCTAATCACAGGCGGGAGTGTTAACTAGCCAGTGTGTGGGTTGTTCAGGTGTGTGTGGGCTTAACCAGGTGCTGTAATAGTAACGGAGGTTTCAGCGGACGTGTGTGTTTTCATGTTGTACTGTTGTCTAATGACTCATTCCCTCAGCATTAATTGGCTTCATATTCGTCCTTTATAAATATTCCTACACTCAGATTGAGCTTCACTCAGCTGTCAGTCAACTTTATAAGTTATACTCTTTAATTAAGCTGACGTGACACCTCGGCTAACAAAAGCCTTGAGAACATTTTGTTCAAATAAAGTCTTTTCTTCATTTTATTTTTGATTGTTAAGAGAACATTTTGTTCTGATCATTTCTTCAAAAGTACATTCAAATGGCTGACTTTAATACTTTATAATCTCCTTTATTCTCTAAATGTTAAGGGAACAATCTGTTTTAGAATTCTTCAAACGCTGCAATGTTTCTTTCAAACGTTCAAAGATCCTTTTGAAACCAGCTGAAACATTTAGATGAAAATCAACTACATCTTCCTTGTGAGGGTCTAAAAATTGGGCTGTATTTTAATGATCTACGCGCAAAGTCTAAAGAGCATCGTGCAAAAGCATTAGGGACATGTCCGAATCCATTATTTTAAGGATGGAAAAATCCATTCTGCATCACAGTGCATGGGTTAACAGGGTTGAGCTTATTCTCTTAATGAGTTCTGGTTGTGTTTAGAGCATAACCTGCATTAAACCAATCAGGGTCTCGTCTCTCATTCCCTTTAAGAGTTAGTTGTGTCGCTCCATGGTGCATTTGCTGTTTACATGGTGGACTTTATAGTGAAAAAACTGAACACTAGCGAGAAAACAGTGAAAAAGAGCATCTGCAGCGTGAGGATAAAGAACGAGCCTCCTCCATTCAGCCTCTTTACTTTCTCTTTACTTTACTCCTTTACTTTGGTGGAGTGAGGAAACGGTGGAAACTCACTCCACTGAACACATCCATTAGCCCATTTAATTTGCTTTGTTAAGCACAAAGATTTGTGTCAAATCTATTTCTAAATTCAGTTCTGATCTCCAGCAAAGGAATAAATGAACAATAATAATGAAGTGTGGTCAGAAAACTGAGTAATATCCAAACACACGTCCTGTTCTTATCCACATATGCTGATGCAGATGATAATAGTAACATTATACAGATGCAGATGGTCATGAATAAACTGAAAAAGCCCCCCGAGGTGAAGAAGGCATGGAGGCAGTGCTGTTTATATTGATGTAGATTAGTAATACTTATTATGTCATTTTAATCTTTAAATAGTTTTCATCTGTAAAGATATTTGTGTTTTGCTGTTTATCCTGTGTGTGTTCAGCAGTGTGTAAGCAGTTGAACCTGTATAAGTGCATAGCTGACGCGTTGTGCTGGACTTTAGAGCAGCTCTCAGCTGGTTAATAGCGCTGTCTATTTCAGTTCCTCAAAATAACAATGCACCAACAACACACCTTAACACAATTCCTTTATAGACCAGCACACACATAAGTCCACAAAGTGACGCAAATGGATTTGCCATTTAAATAACGGGCACAGAATGTGAAAATTACTGTTGCGCTGGTCTGAAAATAGCAACAAATCGCACCAAACATGTCTTGCGCCTTATTGCACCGGCTGCATGATAGGGCCCATAATGTTGTAAACGCAAAATGCGCAAAAAACGCAGAATTCTGGAAAAAAAAATGTCAGAAATGTGTGTTGTTCTGTTGTCTAATGATTCATTTCTTCAGCATTATTGGGCCTCAATTCAAACCCCCACACTTCAGCTGGTTGATGTCAATCAACTTTGCAATGTATGCTCTTTAATTATGTTTATATGACACCTCCAGCTCACAAGTCTTTGTTGTAATTAAGTCATGAACACATTATTACTTCAATTCTTCATTCAAAATGACATTTGTAACACTTACTTTACAATCTTCTTTATTTTTTAAATGTTAAGAGATCATTCTAGGGGAGGTCACAGCAAGGAGGTCACTAGCTCGTGTCTCGGCTGGGTCAGTTGGTGTTTCTGTGTGGAGTTTGCATGTTCTCCCTGTGTTGGCGTGGGTTTCCACCGGGTGCTCCGGTTTCCCTCACAGTCCAAATACATGCGCTAGAGGGGAACTAATGAACTAAAATAGCCGTAATGTATGACTGTGTGTGAGAGTGTATGGGTGTTTCCCAGTACTGGGATGCAGCTGGACGCGTATCTACTGAGCAAAACATATTTGGGAATAATTGACGGTTCATTCCACTGTGGCAATCCCTGATGAATAAAGGACTAAGCTGAAGAAAAATTAATGAATGAAAATATAATGTAGAGGAATCAATTTCCGATTAGCGCGGGAGCGGTGTTATTCTAGACTGGAGCGGGTGGGCTAACAAAATCGCACCCGTGTGTGTGTGTGTGTGTGTGTGAATGAGAGAGAGCATGATGCTATCTGTGTGTGTGTCACTTGCTTGGTGTTATGTGTGTGTGTGTGTGTGTGTGTGTGTGTGTGTGTGTGTGTGTGTTTATACAGACAGCTTGTTATAGGCTGTCTGGACTCTGTATGGCTGGGTGGTTTTCGGTTTTGTTTTCCCCTTCGCTCGTTAGCGGTAACGGGCGCGGCGGTATAAAACACTTTGGTTAAAAGCGTCCGCTAAATGACTAAATCTAAATGTAAATGTAAAACGGGGCGGGTTGGGCAGCAAAACAACAAATGCTGAATATAAGCGGTCGGGTTCAGACTAAAACCTGGCAGGAGCGAGATTCAAAATTTAGTCCTGCGCAGACAATACGATGTCCTTATCTCACTCACACACAAACACACACACACAAACACAGAAATACACACACACACACACACACACACACAAAAACAGTAAGACGGCAAAACAAAATGAGTTGGAACAAAATACCCTCCCAGGGAATATTGATCCACCAGTGAAGGTTTTATTCTTCGCAAAGATTCACTGACTTTATCGGGAGTATTTTTTTATCTATGACCCTGGATGGTGTTTCTGTGTGGAGTTTGCATGTTCTCCCTGTGTTGGCGTGGGTTTCCTCCGGGTGCTCCGGTTTCCCCCACAGTCCAAACACATGCGCTATAGGGGAATTGATGACCTAAACTGGCCGTAGTGCATTGGTGTGCGTGTGTGAGTTAATGAGTGTGTATGGGTGTTTCCCAGTGCTGGATTGCAGTTAGAAGAGCATCCGCTGTGTAAAACATATGCTGGAATAGTTCCGCTGTGGCGAAATTTATATATAAATCTCAATAAAAGGACTCTTATGGCTGGTTTTGAGCATCAAGGTCACAAACAGCACTATATCAGATTTCCATATGGGGTTATTCATTGAGAACAAACTGGATTATCAAAAGTCGTGTTTTTATCCCCTCTTTTTTCTTTGTGCCACATGTAGTTCTACATGCTGCCATGTTGAGCCGATCACCTGACCTGTGAATGTCATGTGACTAATCTTCTCTAAATTAGCAGGAACAACACAAGTCTGTTTCATGCTGTTAAAAGCCCTTCAAAAGCCCTGATTCACTTCATGCAAAGAAATGGCCGTGTCAAAACACACGGCTGCTTTTAAGTGGCTGTCAATGGAGAAGGATGTGATTTCCCCAGAGAGCGCTGCAGTTACAGCGTCTGCCAGCAGGGTGACAGATGAAAGGGAAAGTCCATTCATGCGCTCAAAAATAAAAGCGCATTCAGATATTTTTAGATTAATGTGTGCTGATGAATCATTCCTGAGGCCGGAGAATTCATATAGACGTGCATTTGAGTGTAACGTCTTTTATAACAGGTGAGACTGTACAAATGTGAAAGAAAGTATTGTATTGATTTAAAGTAAATAATAAAGTGTTGCACTAAACCATAGAAAGGTCATTTGACTAATATGTGTTTATTCTACAGTTGCTATGGTAACAACAATTTTATTCATTTATCTGTTGTGGTGATCCCATAGTTGCTATGGTAATACAACTTTAGTAGTTAATCCGTTGTGGTGATTCTACAGTTGCTATGGTAACACAACTAAAATAATTGATCTTTTGTGGTGATTCTACAGTTGCTACGGTAACACCACCTATAGTAGTCAATCTGTTGTGATTGTGTAGTTGCCATGGTAATACAAACTAAAGTAGTCAGTCTGTTGTGATGATTCTATAGCTGTTATGGTAACACCTTCATTCATCTGTTGTGGTGATTCTATAGTTGCTATGATAACAAACTATAGTAGTAAATATGTTGTGGTGAGTATAAAGTTGCTATGGTAATACAATAATTTTAGTAGTTACTTATCTGTTGTAGTGATTTTATAGTTGCTATGGTAACGACAATTATAATAATTGATCTTTTGTAGTGACTCTATGGTTGCTATGGTAACACAAACTATAGTAGTCGCAATGTTGTGGTGATTCTATAGTTGCTATGGTAGCACAACTTTAGTAGTTAATCCGTTGTGGTGATTCTATAGTTGTTATGGTAACACAATTTTAGTAGGTAATCCATTGTTGTGACTGTATGGTTGCTATGGTAAGACAGCTAAAATAATTGGTCTTTTGTGGTGATTCTACAGTTGCTACGGTAACACCAAATATAGTAGTCAATCTGTTGTGGTGATTCTGTAGTTGATATGGTAACACAACAACTATACTAATTGATCTGTTGCAGTGATTCTGTAGTTGCCATGGTAACACAAACTAAAGTAGTCAGTCTGTTGTGGTCTATAGTCGTTATGGTAACAACACCTTCATTCATCTGTTGTGGTGATTCTATAGTTGCTATGGTATCACAACTAAAATGATTGATATTTCGTGGTGATTCTGTGGTTGCTATGGTAACACAAACTATAGTACTATAGTACTATAGTGGTCATTTTATAGTTGGTATGGAAACTACAATTATCATAATTGATCTGTTGTAGTGAATATATGGTTGCTATGGTAACATAAACTAAAGTAGTCAGAATGTTGTGATGATTCTATAGTTGTTTTGGTTTCAACATCTTCATTCATCTGTTGTGGGGCATTTATAATTGCTATGGTAACAACAATTATGAATGATCTTTTCTAGTGATTCCATGGTTGCTATGGTAACACAAACTATAGTAGTCGGTCTGTTGTGGTGAATCTATGGTTGCTATGCTACAAACTATAATAGTCTGTCTGTTTTGGTGATTCTATGGTTGCTATGGTAACAACACCTTCATTCATCTGTTGTGGTGATTCTATAGTTGCTATGGTAACACAACAACTAATAATTGATCTGTATGAACTGTAAACTGTAGTCACGAACTGTAGTAGTTAATCTGTTGTGGAGATTCTATAGTTGCCATGGTAACAGAAGAACTATAGTAAGAAACAAATGGGCCAATACTGTAGTTTTCTTCAACTATAGTGTATATTACACTGCTATACACCACAGTTAACTGCAGAAAAATGGAAGTATACTGCAGTATTTACTACAGTTAATCAGTTCACCACAGTTAATGCTACAGTATGCTGGAGCCTTCTTTTAAAAATAATTGTGAATAATATTATAGCAGTGTAATACACTACACTATACAGCAGTGTGGTTCAAAAGCACTATGACGTTTAGTGTAAACTACTATAGTATTTGTTTTGTCATGTGGCAATAATAGGACATTTATTGGTTCATAATGCCATCTTTTGTGCCCTAATAGTTGCAAAACACATGCAATATATAGTGCTTTGTGTTTGGTGGATTTTTAAAGTGTGCACATGTCCATGTTCTTTTGGTTAATAACATCCTCAGAAAAAATGATCATCTTCTGTAATTTGTTATAAATTCATTCAAGTCTCTATTGGGACACTTTTGATTTAAGCAAATGCTTTTAATCATAGCTTTGCCATGTTTTTATCCCCCAGTAAATTACATGGCGACTTAAACCCAACAGCATTTGCAACGCATTGTTCATCTGTGATGTGACACATGTCTGAGTGATCCAGGATCTTCGGGACATTGGCTGGGTAATGAAGTGCATTTGAGCAGCTGCTTTTAACTCATTAATAGCATGGAGGAATGAATGCTTCACAATACAAAAAGTTGAAAACAGCTTGTCAAAAGCCTTTCACACATACAGACAATTTTTCAGACCATTTTCCGAAGAGAGATCAAGTGTGAACAGGCTCTTTGTATAAACACTGGTGAATGAGTTGGTAAGTTGTGACATCACCAGCAAACTCCTGGAATTCTGTATGTGAATTGTCAAAATGAGCAGGTACACACTGACTTATGTGAGATCAGAACATTCAGACACAGATGACGCATTCACATCAGAGCTGTTTATGAAAATAAAAGCATTGAATCTTTTTTCCAGACACTTTTACTGTATCTGCTGCTCGTTAGTCAGATAACGTTTTATATTTCTTCTTAAAGGGCCATGAAACCCCCTCGTTTCAGCAGGGTGTTTTCACACCTCTACTTTGGAAAAAGTCAGAAAAGTGGGCGTGTCCAGCTCTGTTTAGGGGGGAGTGTCGGAGGAAGAAAAGAGGCTTGGTGTGGGAGTGTCTATTTGGGCACGCTGAATTTCAGAGTCAAAACACACAACCACAGCAGACAATGTGACTGTGTTTACATGGACATCTGTAGTCGAATTATTTGCCAGATTATTAAATGGTGGACTTTAACTGCAGTTTGGCTCTTTCATTCAGGGAATTCATTCATGTCCCTCCCGACAAACGAGATATTTGATTCGAGGAGCTGCTCTAAGCGTGTATTTTTCATGCAATGTTTGATACCGCACGGCGAATGACAGAAAAAAAAACTCCCCATTTCCCGGAAACTTAGATGCACACGGCAGGTAGCGTCAGAAAGCCGCGTGTGTTATTCTGGTCACTAAATGCGGTGAAAATCCTACATGAGGTTAAAGTTTGGTTGTGGTGCTAACATGTTTACACTCGGTGCAATAGTTAACTTAGTTCGATATGAAAAAACTGAATAAACAAAGAGCACTGGTCACGCACTAACCAAGTCTGTAGAGACAGGACAATCACCAGCAACTAGAGCTGCGTCTTTATTAAGAGGAGACTACAAGCGAATCCGGATCTCAGCGTTTGCAGATGAGAACAGCTCTCAGGTAAACAATAATCCTCCTTAGACACGTAAGTTATTGTTGTCGAGCGTCGCGTACACTGTTAATCCACACGTGACTCCAGATGAGCTCTCACAGAGAGAAAATGAAAACAAAACTTCACTGCAGCAAACTATAAAAGCAACACTTCACGCTTGTTTTGCCAACACAACGTGGCGTCTCTGCCATCTAAACACTGTGACAGTAATGAATATTAATGAAGTTGCACAAAAGAGCGCGCTGATTGGTTTGAACCAAGCCTTACTCATGCATTAATGCAGCACACTGTAAGACGTAATAAGACACACTCTGGCTCAGACGTCCAGTCTGCACGCTGGAACACAACGCTATTATCTCATGACCGTGACGCAGCTTCAAAAATTAGTTTCAAACCGGAAGTACGAATTTGCTTGAAATAACGCAAAAACAACCAATTTACACTTTTCAGTGAAATATAGGTGTCCTAATAGTGTTTTTAGCAGTGTGGGACACATATACTACTGTCAACAGCTCAACACATGTGTTCTGGTGTTTCATGACCCTTTAAGGACCTCGGTAGACTTCAAACGAAGGAAATAAAATGCCAATGGGTTGAGCAAAATAATCCTTTGTAAAAAGGAAAAACAATATTATTTTGTTACCCCATTGGCATTTTAAGGAAAAACACTTACGTGCAGGACGGTGGCTCAGTAGTTATCACTGTAGCCTCACAGCAAGAAGGTCGCTGGTTCGAGTCCCGGCTGGGTCAGTTGGTGTTTCTGTGTAGAGTTTGCAAGTTCTCCCCGTGTTGGCGTGGGGTTCTCCGGTTTCCACCACAGTCCAAACACATGCACTGTAGGGTAATTGATGCACTAAATTGGCTGTAGTGAATGGGTGTGAATGTGAGCATGTATTAGGGCTGCACAATATTGGAAAAAAACTGACATTAAAATATTTACATTTACTGCAATATATATTGTGATATAAATGCAATTTTACCAGATGATTTGAATATAGTGCATCCAGAAAGTATTGATAGCGGTTCACCTTTTCCACATGTTTTTATGTTACAGCCTTATTCCAAAATGGATTAATTTATTTCCTCAACATTTTACACACAATCCCCTATAGTGACAATGTGAAGAAAAGAGTTCTTGAAATTGTTGTGTACACATGTACATCAGTATTCACAGCCTTTGCTCAGTACTTTGTTGATGCACCTTTGGCAGTGATTACAGCCTCAAGTCTTTCTGAATATGATGACACAAGCTCTGCACACCTGTCTTTGGGAATTTCTGCCCGTTCCTCTTTGCAGAACCTCTCAAGCTCTATCAGGTTGGATGAGAAGCGACGGTGTACAGCCATTTTCAGATCTCTCCAGAGATGTTCAATAGGATTTAGGTCTGGGCTCTGGCTGGGCCACTCAAGGACATTCACCGAGTTGTAGTGAAGCCGCTCCATTGATATTTTGGCAGTGTGCTTTGGGTCATTGTCCTGCTGGAAGATGAAGCGTCGCCCCAGTCTGAGGTGGAGAGCACTCTTGTGCAGGTCTTCATTCAGGATGTCTCTGTGCATTGCTGCATTCATCTTTCCCTCTATCCTGACTAGTCTTCCAGTTCCTGCTGCTGAAACACATCCCCACAGCATGATGCCAACACCACCATGCTTCACTGTAGGGATGCTGTTAGCCTGCTGATGAGCGCTGCCTGCTTTTCTCCAAACGTAACGCCTGGAGTTCACTCCAAACAGTTCAGTTTGAGTCTCATCAGAGCAGAGAGTTTAGTTTCTGAAAGTCCTTCAGATGCCTTTTGGCAAACTCCAGGCGGCGAGTTTCTTCCGTCTGGCCGCTCTACCATACAGGCCTGATTGGTGGATTGCTGCACAGATGGTTGTCCTTCTGTAAAGTTCTCCTCTCTCCACAGAAGAACGCTGGAGCTCAGACAGAGTGACCATCAGGTTATTGATCACCTCCCTGACTAAGGGTGTAAAGAAACTTGAAATAATGTTTTACTTTATGATTTTGAACTTATTTTTTGTTTGTTTGTTGTGTTATATTTTGTATACGGGTTGATTTGTTGAATGAATTAAGTTGTTTGGGGACTTTAATTATGACGTCAAAATTGCGGAGCTTACCGCATGTATAAATTGCGTGTAGAAATTAATGAAAACAAAGTATGGAACGCTAGGTGAAACACGGTAAAAGGGGCACAGGTATACGGTTGCTTCACGGATTCCTCCTTCATGAGTTATAGCTCCTGGTTTGAGGGAAAAATAAGGTAATTTGGTTTATTTGTTTAAGATTAATGTTTAATTGTTGATGTTGGCTTAGTGTTAATTATCGGGATTTATTTGTGTTTGTTGTTTGTTTATTTTCTCTCTAGTTCTTACGGTGATTCATGATGAAATAATGCGAACTAATTCTATGCAGTGTGACCAATAAATGAATCGTGAACCATCAGTGAAAGACTTAGTCATTTTTTAACCAGGACGCTACAAAGGCCCTTCTGCCCCGATCACTCAGCTTAAATGGCCGGCCAGCTCTAGGAAGAGTCCTGGTGGTTAAACATCTTCCACTTACGGATGATGGAGGCCGCTGTGCTCATTGGAACTTTCAGAGCAGCAGAAATGTTTCTGTAAGCTTCCCCAGCCTTGTGCCTCCAGACAATCCTGTCTCAGAGGTCTACAGACAATTCCTTTGTCTTCATGCTTGGTTTGTGCTTTGACATGCACTGTCAACCCTGGGCCCTTACAGGTGTATGCCTTTTCAGATCATGTCCAATCAGCTGATAAAGGCTGAGAATACTGATGTACATGTGATTAATCAGCTTTTTTATTTTTAATAAATTTGCAACAATTTCAAAAACTCTTTCTCCACTTTGTCATTATGGGGGATTGTGTGTAAAATGTTGAGGAAATTGATGAATTGAGTCCATTTTGGAGGCTGTAACATAAACAAATGTGGTTAAGTCAAGCACTATCAATACTTTCTGGATGCTGTACCACTTTTCACAACACTTAAAACATGTGTAGGGACAGCAAGTAATGAAGTGTTTCAGGTGTAATTTGGTCCCATTCTTCCTGCAAACAAGTCTTAAGGTGGGCAACAGTACGGGCTCTCCATTGTCGCATTTTGTGCTGTCAAAATGTGCCACATAAACTTTATTGGAGACAGGTCAGGACTGCAGGCAGGCCATTCAAGCCCTAAACTGCTTCTGTTCCAACTTTTCTAGGAATGAATGCAGGTCTGACTGACAGGAAATTATGTATATTTAAAAATGAAATGAAGCTGACCAAACATTAAATATTTCAAGAGTTCACACTTAGCTGATGATTGATAATAAGGCTAGTTGGGCGTGCTGTCCCGGGAGAGAGCCCTGAGCTTATAACATCCTCGAGCCCTGGGCTCCCTCCCGTTGTTAGGCGAGAGGGGAGTTTGAGCTCAGGTAGATCTTGATGACTCTCCCTCTTGCTTATTGTAGCCAAGTGTCAGATATGGATGCTGAAAGGTGTACTCAGAGTTTAGCTAAAGTATTTGGATTAATTGTTAGAGTGCTTGTTTTTGAACTGTGGAAGGAAACCGGAGGACCCGGGGAAAACCCACGCGAGCAAACGAGCAAACTCTGCATAGAAATGCAATCTGGTTTGGAAAGGAATTAAACCAGGGGCATTCTTGCTGTGAGGCAACAGTGCTAATCGCTGGCCATCGTGACGCCCGTTTGAAAGGAGGGAAAGTAGGGTTGGGTGAGGGGGTTTCTTCAAGACGAAGATATTGAGATAAGAAAAGTCCGGTTATTTATAGTGAGTTAAGGACCGTCTGATAGGATAATCAGTCGTTAGCTAAAGTCTGAACAGCTGTGAACAATCATAAGCACGTGATCCTCTCGAAATTTGTTTATAAATAAACATCACTTAGCGTTCATAATGTCTGCAATTAAATACATGTTAAAGTACATTTGGAAATCACTACTTTCCTTTTTTAATTGCGTTTTCAATACGGTCCCACCTATTTTCTGATTTGGGGTGGAATATACCATCATACTCTATGAAAAATGTCTGAATATGAAAGTGAATGAGAGTTCACACCGCAGCAGCAACAGCGGAGGAGACCAGAAAACATGTTTAATGAACGAAGCAATATTCCAAGCTGAATCAATTAATTTTTAATCTGTCTAACTATATGCCATCTGTCTTAAACTGTGTGAGCTTTCACACACACAACGCATGAACTCCAGCAATGCAGTAATTCAGCAGTCTAATCAGAGAGCATTATAATAATGTCCCATTACGAGCGATTACAAACCTGTGCAGAATTCCTGCGATATATATATTTATATATGATGTGTAATGGATGGCGATGATCCGATTTGCCGTCCAGCGATCTATCAGCATTTCCATCTGTGTTGGCCATGCGTTTTAGCCCACATTTACATTAATAACTCTCTCCCAGAAAAGAGACAGAATTACTTTGGGGCTTTTTAACGACGCCAGACAGAAATTCGATTAAGATTAATTCGAGCCGAGCAAGCAATTTTGGGGGAGGTTAGAAGCAATTTCTCCGCACATCATTGGCCACACAATGCCTGCGATGCGGTGAAGGGAAAGGCCTCTGTATCAGCAGCGCTCCTCCATCTGCACACCTCCGTTATCCTCGGAAGAAAAGCCCATTACGCTGCTAAACTCCCGTCAAACTTTGATGCACGTCCCGCAATTAAAGACCCGCAATGCATTATTGGAAGAGGAATGAGCCTTTGGGGTCCTCCACTGAAATCAGAGATAAGAGAACAGCTGTGTTTGCTATACCTAGTTTTATAGCATGCATCCTTTATGCAAATTAGATCTATGCATGCATGCAGTACAGTACAATGCATACTTGAACTCAAACTCAACTTTTTAAATAATCAGACTAATTAATGGTGAACATTTAAAGCTATCGTGCCCCTTTACACAAGATGTAAAATATATATCAGATGTCCCTAGAGTGAGTTTGAGCTGAAAATAGCGCACATATTATGTTTACAGCTCTCTGAATCTGACCCTTTCAGGCTTTGATCCTCATTGTGGTGTTTTGGTGACTGTCACTTTAAATGCAAATGAGATTGTGCTCTTTTCAAAAGAGGGCGGAGCTATAAATGCCAGCTTGTCATGATAGCGGCAGATGTAAACTAGTGTTAGCAGTGCTGGTCAGGTGTGCATGTGTGCTTCTGTCAGTCTATGTGGCTCCTGTCGCTGTTCATCTAAAACTCCACATCTATAATCCTCTTAGTCTATGCTGACATCATCTTCAGCAGCTCAAACACTCTAATGGCTAATGGACAGACGGCTGCTTCTCACTCAGGGCTGCTGGTTATGCTAATGAGATGGAAAGATGAGCACTAGTGGGCGGGGCTTTCCCCCTCTGACACGTACAAAGGGAGAATGTCAATCAAAGTGTTTCTGCAGATTGTTTTATTAGGTCTGATTATAAACGGATTAATTATTAATATTAGAGGCTGCTTATATTCACACACTTCTGACAGACTTTTTGTGTTCATTTCCGGTGGTGAATTGCATTATGGGATGCTGATCTCTGCTCTGTCCACTTTCCTATTGACTTGTATTGATATTTTTAGTAGTTTGAATCAATATAATGTACACTCACTGGCCACTTTATTAGGTACACCTGACTGCTCATCAGCGCAAATTTATAATCAGCCAATCACATGGCAGCAACTCAATGCATTTCGGCATGTAGACAATGTTCAAGACGATCTGCTGCAGTTCAAAGCGAGCATCAGAAAGGGGAAGAAAGGGGATTTAAGAGACTCTGATTGTGGCATGGTTGTTGCTGCCAGACGGGCTGCTCTGAGTATTTCAGAAACTGCTGATCTACTGGGATTTTCACGCACAACCATCTCTAGGGTTTAAAGAGAATGCTCCGACAAAGAGGAAATATCCAGCGAGCGGCAGTTCTATGGGCGCAAATACCTTGTTGATGCCAGAGGTCAGAGGAGAATGGCCAGACTGGTTCCAGCTGATAGAAAGGCAACTCAAATAAGCACTCGTTACAACCGAGCTCTGCAGAAGAGCATCTCTGAACACACAACACGTTCAACCTTGAGGCGGATGGGCTACAGCAGCAGAAGAGCACACCGGGTGCCGCTCCTGTCAGCTAAGAACAGGAAACTGAGGCTACAATTCACACAGACTCACCAAAACTGGACAATAGAAGATTGGAGAAACGTTGCTGCTCTGATGAGTCTCCATTTCTGCTGACACATTCGGATGCTCGGCTCACAATTTGGCCTCAACAACATGAAAGCATGGATCATCCTGCCTTGTATCAGCGGTTCAGGCTGGTGGTGGTGGCTTAATGGTGTGGGGGAGATTTCCACATTTGGGTCCATTAGTACCAATTGAGCATTATGTTAATGCTACAGCCTACCTGAGTATTGCTGCTGACCATGTCCATCCCTTTATGAGCACAGTGTCTCCATCTTCTGATGGCTACTTCCAGCAGGATAACACACCATGTCATAAAGCTCAATCATCTCAGACTTGTGTCTTGAACATGACTCGTACTCAAATCATTCACTGTACTCAAATGGCCTCCACAGTCACCAGATCTCAATCCAATAGAGCAGCTTTGGGATGTGGTGGAACGGGAAATTGGCATCATGGATGTGCAGCCGACAAATCTGCAGCAACTGTGTGATGCTATCATGACAATATGGAGCAAAATCTCTGAGGAATATTTCCAGTAGCTTGTTGAATCTATGCCATGAAGGATTAAGGCAGTTCTAAAGGCAAAAGATGGTCCAACCCGGTACTAGTAAGGTGTACCTATTACAGTGGCCGGTGAGTGTATAATAAATATTATCTAGAGAAATAAACGTGTATAATAACAGTAAATGTGCTGCAGTTCCTTTCAAGGTTCCTGTAGCGTAATATACAACACCAACCCAGACAATATAGCACTGCACACTATTACACAAGTGCAGAAAAGTCACTTTATCAAGCATCTCAAGGTTAAAAGTTGTTGGAATAAAGTTCAAGCTACCTTAATGCAACTCAAAAGCTTAAATAAAATAAAATTAATGCTAATTTACAGATCTTTTATACAGTATGCTCCTTTTAAGATTTTTTTTCTTCTTTTTTTTGGGGGAAACATTCCTCGTTCAGCATTCACACAGATATGTATATAGAATAGAAATACACCATTGAAAAGAGCACTATAAAAGCTGGCTTTCCCTCTGCAGAGTTCTTCAGAAAGGTCATCCCTGACCGCGAGAGATGCATCATCTTTGCGTAATTCAGATCACCTGCCTGTGCTGGTTAATTCATCACGGAGATCCCGCAGGACAGAGATGAGCACCGGCTCGTGTTCTGCCTCCTCATATTCTCCGACGGCCGCATTATGATGCCGTTTACAGCAGACTCCTCAGGCTAGAAGATCCGTCTCTTTCTATCAGACCCCTGCCCAAATCAAAGCCGCTCTCAGATGGATGAAGACTCCGCTCTCAGACACAGAGCTATGGGTGGATTACCTATCAAATGTAATCTGATTACAAATTACGTGACAGAATTTGTAGCCAGTGATGCTAGAATTACAAGTTTATAGTTATCTAATCTTTAGGATTACATTTAGATTACTTTTGTGCTATCTCTTATTTGGTGTCACATACACTCAACGGCCACTTTATTAGGTACACCTGTCTGACTGCTCGTTAACGCAAATTTCTAATCAGCCAATCACATGGCTGCAAGTCGATGCAGTAGGGCATGTAGACATGGTCAAGACGATCTGCTGGAGTTCAAAGCGAGCATCAGAATGGGGAAGAAAGGGGATTTAAGTGACTTTGAACGTGGCACGGTTGTTGTTGCCAGACAAGCTGATCTGAGTATTTCAGAAACTGCTGATCTACTGGGATTTTCATGCACAGCCATCTCTAGGGTTTACAGAGAATGCTCCGACAAAGAGGAAATATCCAGTGAGAGGTCAGAGGAGAATTTACTGTAGAGTTGTAGAAAAACTATAGTACTGCTTTGATTCGTTACTGTAGTTATTGTGTTACCATAGCAACTGCAGAATCACCACAACAGATCAATTAATATATTGGTTCTGTTAATATGGCAACTGCAGAATCACCACAACAATCGATGTTCTGTTACCATAGCAACTATAGAATCACTACAACAGATCAACTACTGTAGATGTTCTGTTACCATAGCAACTATAGAATCACCACAACAGATCGATTACTGTAGATGTTCTGTAATCATAGCAGCTGCAGAATCACCACAACAATGAATTACTATAGATGTTTTGTTACCATAGCAACTGCAGAATCAACACAACAATCAAATACTATAAATGTTCTGTTGCCATAGCAACTATAGAATCACCACAACGGATCAATTACTGTAGATGTTCTGTTGCCATAGCAACTATAGAATCACAGATTACAGCACATATAATCAAATACTGCCACATGAGTGGAGTGAATACCGGTGATCGCTCTCTTTTCCTCTCATTTGTCAGCTTTAAGTGACATGAGGAGTAAATATTGGCCTTGGCTCTGAGTTTACACTGTTTGC
Source organism: Danio rerio (assembly GCF_052040795.2). NCBI lineage: Eukaryota > Metazoa > Chordata > Actinopteri > Cypriniformes > Danionidae > Danio > Danio rerio. The sequence goes on along the minus strand of NC_141033.1, from coordinate 53,826,494 downwards.
TCAGGCTTATGAACAATAGAGATGAAGAACAACCTCTCTCATCGCTCTTCCTCTCCTCCTCCTCCTTTGTCCTGTATCTTACATTCCCACCGGCAAGGTGTCGAGACCTATTATACTGAATGAGAAATAGCTCATCATCATACAATAGGGCCATTTATAACTCTATTTTTAATGTAGACATCTTACATGCTAATCACATTTGGGCCAATTAACTAAAGGAGAGTTCATGCACAAAACGAACTGAAAATCACAGTTCTGTCTATTACTCACATTTATGAATCTACTTAAAAGATAAAGTTGTGATTTATTGATGCACGCCGTTTGGAATGATAATGTTTGAGAAAAGCGCTATGCAAATAAACTGAAATTAAACTGAATTGTCTGCAAATGTTCCTCTTTGATTACTTTATTAATCAAGGACAGATTGCATTGACTAAAAGTGACATTTATAATGTTTCAGAACATTTTCTATTGAAAAATGACTTTCTTTTTATTGAAAAATCTTGAAATTAAATGCATTATGATTTCCACAGACACAAAAAGATAATAATCAAAAGTATCAGTATGATTTCGGAAGGGTCGTGATGTATTGATGCAGCAAATCCAGCTTTTCATCACAGGAATAAATGACATTTTACAATGTATTAACATTGGAAACATTCATTCATTTTCCTTTGGCTTAGTCCCTTTATTCATCTGTGGTTGCCACAGCAGAATGAACCGCTAACCTATCCAGCATATGTTTCATTATAATTATAATAATGCATTTTATTTAAAGGCACCTTTCATGACACTCAAGGCAAAGAGCATAGAATCACCAAGAGGCGACACTCTAGTGCAATTTGGGAAACAGCCACTAGATGGCGCAGCGTCTATTTTGGAATGAAAACTCCAGTAGAACAACAGCATTCTATAAATCTGTAAAATAAACTATTAAAAGCGCTGATGATTGTGATAGTAAGTGTTGTATTGTCATATTTAAGGTTGTATCTTAGCTTTAATGCGCTTTTAAGTAAATAAATAAAAAACAAAGCAGCTGCTTGCCATCGCAACAGCAATAAGAACCAATGAATCCGGGACTGCTGCTGGGCGCTGCTGTTGCAATGGAACGTTCCGTTAAGTGTCGCCTCTTGTTCATTCTAAACTCTTTGCTCAAGGTCACCGTACAGGACAGCTAGACAATCAGTTCAAATAAAAACACAATAAAGTCAATAGAATACAATACAAACTTTAAAAATGCAACCGGGTTAAAGAGAATGAGCTGTTCTAAACAGATGTGTTTTGAGTTTGCATTTAAATTGTGAAAGAGAGTGTGAATTACAGAGGAAGTGAAGGTAACACTTTAGAATAACTATCGGTTATAACTAGTTTATAGATCATTAATAAACTGTTTGTTAATGGGTTATAAATGACTTGTTAAATAAAGGTTAATAGTTTGTTAATTATTTATAAATGTCAAGCTCAGTTGGCGTTTCTGTGTGGAGTTTGCATGTTCTCCCTGCCTTCGCGTGGATTTCCTCCGGGTGCTTCGGTTTCCCCCACAGTCCAAAGACATGTGGTACAGGTGAATTGGGTAGGCTAAATTGTCCATAGTGTATGAGTGTGTGTGTGTGAATGTGTGTGGATGTTTCCCAGAGATGGGTTGTGGCTGGAAGGGCATGCGCTGCGTAAAAAACTTGCTGGATAAGTTGGCAGTTCATTCCCCTGTGGCAACCCCAGATTAATAAAGGGACTAAGCCGACAAGAAAACGAATGAATGAATGAATGAACTTGTTCCATCCATTTGCTGTTCTACAAAGTTTTACTGGTATTAGTAGATGGTCAACAAACAATAAACAACTGATCAATTGAACTAAATTTACATTTTTGGTGGGATTTTTAACCACCACAGATAGTCAGGACCTCAGTTTAACGTCTCATCCGAAAGACATCGCTCACTGAGCAGTAAAGAGTCCTCGTCACTATACTGGGGCATTAGGACTCAAACAGACCGCAGGTTGGGCGCCCCCTACTGGCCTCACTAACACCACTGCTTAGCTTTCCCATGTGGTCTCCCATCCAGGTACTTACCAGGCGCAGCCCTGCCTAGCTTCAGTGGGCGACCATGTGAGAGTTGCAGAGCTGCCGGCTAAAATGTACGCAAATCCCAGGGCATGACATCTCTGTCAGGGCATCAGGTTCCTAATAAACGTATAACTGAAGAGTAAGGGATCAGATGTAAATCAAAACTCTAAATTAAGTCATAAATGATAGATGTTATCCGTTCTTACAATTGGAAATACAGTCAAAATTTGATGGTCACTCAAAATTGGAGTCAGATTAAATTCGGAGCTGAAAAAACAATATAAATAACTTCTAATAAATAACAGAATGTAATGTAAATGTCATGTAATGTGTATTTATATAGTGCATTTGTTGTGTATGGCCATACACCCAAACCGCTTTACAATTATGAGGAGTGGTGGTCTCTTCACACCACCACCAGTGTGCAGCTCCACTTGGATGGTGCAACGGCAGCCACAGGACATCGGCAGCAGTGCTTCACCACACGATAGAGGAGAGACAGTGAAAGAGCCAATTCAGTGGATAGGGATGATTGGTAGGCAGGGCCGGAGCAAGCTGAACTGCCACTCTAGGCAGAGGACGATCACGCCGCCCTCAACCCCAATGTGAAAATGACCGGTTATGAAAATTAAGTGAGGTGTTGCAGACCTCTTTTCCGGCACTCTATGCGCGGATATAACTGAGGACGCGCGGGTGCTGAGGGACGGAGGTGTCGCGGACACTGCGCTCTTTATTCTGCCACCCTATGCGCGGATATAACTGAGGACGCGCGGGTGTCGCACACCTCAATTCTGCCACCCTATGCGCGGATATAACTGAGGAGGCGCGGGTGCTGATGGGGGTGACGCCGACGCCGCCCTCTCTATTCTATCGTCTATGCGCGAATATATCTGAGGACGCGAGGGAGGTGTCGCGGACATAACTGAGGACGCAGGTGGTAAGGGAGATGTCGCAGACGCCGCCTTCTCTATACTGCCACCCTAGGCGGCCGCCTAGGTCGCCTCCATGGACGCGCCGGCCCTGTTGGTAGGGCCAATTGAGGGACTTTGGCCTGGACACCAGGGTTAAACCCCTGCTCTTTACGAGAAGTGCCATGGGATTATTAATGACCACAGAGAGTCAGGACCTCGGTTTAACGTCTCATCCGAAAGACGGCGCTCACTGACAGTGTAGTGTCCCCTTCACTATACTGGGGCATTAGGACTCTAGGTTAACATTAGGTTGAGCGCCCCCTGCTGGCCTCACTAACACCACATCCAACAACAACCTAGTGTTCCCTAGTGGTCTCCCATCCAGGTACTGACCAGGCTCAGCCCTGCTTAGCTTCAGTGAGTAACCGCTTTTGGGCTGCAGGGTGACATGGCTGTGGATATGTTCTGAATTCATGCTGTTAGTTACATTATTGGGCTATTAAATGGACTTCTACAGCAGCAACCCAGTATTGGGAAAATGGAAAACATCTGTTTGAAATCATAATAATATTACTGTATTTTTAATCAAATAAATACAGCTTTGTTGAACACTGGAGACGTCTTTCAAAAACATCTCAGATCCTAATTACTCCAAACGTCTGATGCTTATTGTATATTTTGCATATGCATGTCTTTGTAGTTCACTTTTGAATGTGTGGAATGAATATTAATATTCTGCTGAAGTCTCTTTTATTGTGGCACTGAAGAAATGAAGTCCGAGATTTCAAACAACATCAGAATGAGTAATTGATGACTGTATTTCCATTATAGGCTGAGGATCAGTCGAATAATAAATCAGCCCAGCTGGAAGGTCGGCAGGGATGAATTCATCAAATAGTTGATTAAACACTCAAACTTTATTTTCTGTGGTCACAGCTGAACTGTGAGTTTTGTCTGAGCTGAAAATATTGTCAAACTTGATAAATCATCTGAACAAAAAAGACTGAAATCATATCATATGTCCCGTGAGATATGAAGAGATCAGCAGTTTGGTTTGATTGACAGGTCTGTTTGATTGACAGGTCATTTTGATTGACAGGTCAGTACTTCAAGTCAGCTCTGACAGTGAGATTAGTCTGGGAAGTCATATTATTGCAGAGTTGTACAAGTTAAGGAAACCCAGTAAAATTAGTCAAATAAGGTAAAATAAATATTGAATAAAAATTTTAAATTCCAAATAAAAAATAAAATAAAAGTAGTCTGAATGCAATGTTTACATATTTATAAAAATATACTCACCGGCCACTTTATTAGGTACACCTGTCCAACTGCTCGTTAAGACACATATTGAATCAGCCAATCACATGGCAGCAACTCAATGCATTTAGGCATGTAGACATGGTCAAGACGATCTGCTGCAGTTCAAAGCGAGCATCAGAATGGGGAAGAAAGGGGATTTGGATGGTACGGTCAGAATGTGCTGACCATGTCCATCCCTTTATGAGCACAGTGTCTCCATCTTCTGATGGCTACTTCCAGCAGCATAACACCATGTCATAAAGCTCAATCATGTCAGACTGGTTTCTTGAACATGACGATGAGTTCACTGCATTCAAATGGCCTCCACAGTCACCAGAGCTCAATCCAATAGAGCAGCTTTGGGATGTGGTGGAACGGGAGATTGGCATCATGAATGTGCAGCCGACAAATCTGCAGCAACTGCAGTGATGCTTTATGTCAATATTTAGCAAAATCTCTGAGGGATATTTCCAGTAGCTTGTTGAATCTCTGCCATGAAGGATTAAGGCAGTTCTCAAGGCAAAAGCGGTCTAACCTAATACTAGTAAGGTGTACCTAATAAAGTGGCCGGTAAGTGTATAATATTTTTAATCTTAATTTACACACTGTTTGAATTGCTTATGGCAATTTAATTAAATAAAGCAATTCAATTATTTACAGTGGAGCATTAAAAACAAAGTAAAGAAAGTAAACTTACATAGTTAGTCTCTTCTACTCACCAAGGCTGCATTTATTTAATCAAAAATACAATAAATTGGGGAAAAATAAAATATTTCCGTCCATTATAGCTGCATTCACTGTCAGTATTTTGTCAAATGTTATTTATTTCTGTGATGAAAAGGTGAATTATCAGAATCATTGCTCCAATAAGTCGCATGATCATTAGAAATACACTACCTTCTTGTCGCCCATCCAAGTTTTAGGAATAGCAAATAATAAGTTGACTTCTAGTTGGTGATTTGGTGTCAGAAGTGTCTCTATGAAAGGCAAAGGCCTCTAGATTTTGCTTATTTGAGCTCAATAAAATCTGATCATGTCTTGATGTTGAATGATTTCATTAAGACACTGAACATCACACTGAAGATCACAACACTGAACAGAAATAATGTCCAGTATAGAATATAAAGTCCTGCTGCAGTGGAGACAGAAGGAATATTGTGTCTGACTCCATCATGAGCTTGGAGGACTGCATCCATACATCTCTGACATGACTCAAATCACTGATTAATAAAGTCATCTGGAATGAAGAAGAAAGCCTTCAGCAGGATCCCAGAGTTCATCATGCCATCTTCAACACCTCCTTCATCTTAGCCCAGACATGCTTAATAATGTTGATGTCTGGTGACTGGGCTGGCCAATCCTGGAGCAGCTTGAGCTTCTCTGCTTTCAGGAGCTTTGATGTGGAGGCTGAAGTATGAGCAGGAGCGCTATCCTGCTGGAGAATTGTCCCTCTCCTGTGGTTTGTAATGTAATGGGCAGCACAGATGTCTTGATATCTCAGGCTGTTGATGTTGATCATCCACTCTGCAGATCTCTCCATACTGAATGACCCCAAACCATGATTTCTCCTTCACCAAACTTGACTGATTTCTGTGAGAATCTTGATCCATGCTGGTTCCAGTAGGTCTTCTGCAGTATTGGTGATGATTGGGATGCAGATCAGCAGATGATTCAGCAGAGAAATCCATCCTCTGACACTTTTACACATGATCAACTAGAAGACCAGTTATTATTTGTTGCTCTCACAACTGAGATCCTCCACAAGATTATACTATGACCTAAAAGTATGTTCTCTTCTTATGGAGAAAAAGTGCATCATTTTGAGAGTGTAACAGATGCAGGCTCATTAACGGACCATTCTGTTGCTTAGTTACGAGCCCTGTCAATCATCCTGTCACATCATTCATATTTCCTTCATATTTAATTCCCTGCCATATTGGAGAAGCAGCAGCAGGTTAATCTGCCATTTGCAAGTCTTTAAAGCAGAGTTATCTCCTCAGGTGTTTTGCATAATTACGTATTCAGAAGTTCATGACCAAAAAATAAAAAAATAAATCACATTGTTGTAAATAAAGCAGAACACAAGATACATATTTTCAATTGTAATAATAATTAACAATCATTTAAACATGTTTACCAAAGCCTCTCAAATGTAGCTGACAGTCTCATTCATCCACCATGTTTGTTTGCTTTATAGCATTTACTCATTCATTCATTCATTCATTCATTCATTCATTCATTCATTCATTCATTCATTCACTCATTCATTCATTCATTCATTCATTCATTTTCTTTTCGGCTTAGTCTCTTTATTAATCTTGGGTCGCCACAGCGGAATGAACCACCAACTTATCCAGCATATGTTTTACGCAGCAGATGCCCTTACAGCTGCAACCCATTACTGGGAAACACCCATACACACTCATTCACACACATACACAATTTTAGCTTACATGCCTAAACTGCATGTGTTTGGACTGTGGGAGTAACTGGAGCACCCGCAAGAAACCCATGCCAACACGAGGAGAACATGCAAACTCCTCACAGAAATGTCAACTGAGCCAGCCGAGGCTCGGACCAGCGACCTTCTTGCTGTGAGGCGACAGCACTACCTACTGTTCCACCATGTCGCCTATAGCATACATACTTTATGCAAATTGTACATGCATGCATACAGTACACACTAAAAAATAAACCGTAAAGTTTACGGTAAACAAACTGGCAGCTGTGCTTGCCAGAACTTTACCATAAAAATATGGTAGCAACGTTATCAGTTTTACGGGATTGCACCCACTGAACTTTATATTTTACAGATTTTAGTTGTTGGTTTTAACAGTTTCTAACTGTCTAAGTAACAAATTTCTGTTGCTATAAAAACATTTCAAACCCATCAAATTCCAGGGTTTACATTGTAATATTTACTGTTCATTACCATCTTTTATACAGTTCAAACTGTTTAATTAAATGGTTTATTTTATATTTTTGGTTCATTACCATCTTTTTTTTACAGTTCCAAACTGTCCAATTAAAATATTTACATTGTAATATTTACAGTTTATTACAATTTTTTTTTACAGTTCAAACTGTCTAATTAAATGGTTTATTTTATAATATTTACGGTTTATTACCATCTTTTTCACAGCTCAGAACTGTTTAATCAAAATGTTTATTTTATAATATCTACGGTTTATTACCATCTTTTTCACAGCTCAGAACTGTAAAATTTAAGAATATATAATATAATAATTATGGTTCATTGCTATCTTTTTTACTGCTTAAAACAATCTAATTTATAGGTTTGTGTTGTAATGATTAGTTCAATTATCCACCAACTTATCCAGCACATGTTTTATGCAACGTACGCCCTTCCAGCGGCAACCCAGCTCTGGGAAACATCCATTCACACTCATACACTAGGAACAATTTATACTACCCAATTCCCCTATAGCGCATGTGTTTGGACTGTGGGGGAAACCGGAGCACCCGGAGGAAACCAAAACCAACATGGGGAGAACATGCAAACTCCACACAGCAAACTGACCCAGCCGAGGCTCGAACCAGCGACCTTCTTATTGTGAGGCGACAGCACTACCTATTGCACCACTGCGTCGCCTGTATTAATTAGTTAAAACCTTTAATTAGTTAACAAAGCTGACGAATCTATTTAAACTAAGAAAAACTAATAAGACCTCATGCATGTTTGCAATCAAACTTTTGAACCAGACGTTTTTTTTTTTAAGAATAATTATAGGTGATGTTTTAATGTGGATTAATGTATGCCTATTTTTACACGATGTAAAATGCATTTCGTGTGTGTGTGTGTGTGTGTGTGTGTGTGTTTCAGTTTGAGCTGAAAATAGCGCACATATTATGTTTACAGCTGTCTGAATCTGACCCTTTCAGGCTTTGATCCTCATTGTGGTGTTTTGGTGACTGTCACTTTAAATGCAAATGAGATTGTGCATTTTTCAAACGAGGGCGGAGCTATAAGTGCCTGCGTGTCATGATAGTGGCAGATGTAAAACAGGGCTAGTGTTGTCAGTGCTGGTCAGGTGTGCATGTGTGCTTCTGTCAGTCGATGTCACTCCTGTAGCTGTTCATCTAAAAGTCCACATCTATAATCCTCTTAGTCTATGCTGACATCATCTTTAGCAGCTCAAACACTCTAAAGGCTAATGGACAGACGGCTGCTTCTCACTCAGGGCTGTTGGTTATGCTAATGAGGGAGAGATGGTCACTAGTGGGCGGGGTTTTCCCTCTGTTGACACGTACAAAGGGAGAATGTCAATCAAAGTGTTTCTGCAGACGGTTTTCATCAAAAGTGATTAATAAAAATAGACGTAATTCATGTTTACAACTGGAGGCTGGATATATTCACACAATGCTGACATACAACTGTGTTTAAAACCCAATATGACTGTGGACACACTATACTTCACACAGTTCTGCCCAAACAGCTTACAAAACATACTTTTCATCATAGCTGCTCTTTAAATAATCAAACTATGTGCATACTTATAAAAGTTAACTGCTTTAAACTAAAGAAACGAATCGCTTTTCACAGCGTGATCTGTTTTGTGATGTCGTTTAAACTAGAGCTGTCAAAATTAGTGCGTTAACGCATGTGATTAATTTAAAATAATTAACGCGTTAAAAAAAATTTACGCAATTAACGCAGTCCAGGTTTGTTTTACTTCCTGTTGTGGTGGACGTGTGTTCAACATGCAATAAATGTGGATAAGACCAAGGAAGCACTTTTTGAAGGCAAGTTTCAGTATAAAACAATTAGTCGCATCACCAGGCTCTCCAGAGTTTCATGCAATTTCGTTTAATTTTTTACTTTCGACATCTATTGTAAGTTGATACCACATGGCGAACAGAAAGAAAATCCTCCACATTTCGTGACTCGGTGTTCCTTTAAGGTAATAAAATCACTGCTTAGGCTACACGGTAGACTTTTAATATGAGTATAATCTTAATCATATTAAAATCGGAGTATTGGTGTCATGTGAATGTACTCAGAACGTCTGGTGAAGTCGCGAGCTGTCAATGACAGGGCATTACTCTGCCTTTCAGCATGAGCCCTCCAAGTTTAGCGTGTTTCCTCATTAAACGCAATGAAAGCGTCTGCTTCGCGTTGTTGTGTCAGAATCCTTGTGAAATACGGTAATACTTTAGGACGCTTAGTTTAAGCAAATTTGATGAACGTGATTATGCGTGTTGAATCTGAGGTGAGTCGCTCCAGTATGGAAGGCCGTTGGGGCCAAAACGTCTGCAGCGCGTTGTGTGTCTGTGTGTGTGTCTGTGTCAGGCCCGTTGAGGGGTGTCAGGGGTGGAGTGAGCGACGTATCTGAGTAGGGGCGAGAGGGGTGTGCAATGTATTTAACGACCGGTTTGCAAGAAATTATCATTCATTTGCGGGCATTTGGGAGTCTCTGTGCACTTACTCCTAGTCTTAGCAACTGGATGAATGTAAATGAGGATTAAGCAAAATTGTTTCTACTCTATAATTAATGTTCTCAACTCACAGCAATAAAACTTTACAATAGCCCCTTTCACACATACAGACCTTTCCGGAAAATTACCGGCAATTTTCCGGAAAGGTTGTATGTGTGAACAGGTCCTTTTTGAAAATACCGGTAAATTCGTTCTGGCTATTTTCCGGAAAGAGAAGTTGTAACATTACCGGCAATTTGCCGGAATGCTGCGCTGTGTGAACGCAGAAGGAATATTTCCGGAATAAGCTCGTGCACGTCTAGAACGTGCTGACGTGAGACGTCTGCTTTAGCCAATCACAACAGTCAGACGCATTTACGTCCGCGCGGTTTGTGAGAATAAAAGCCTTTGAATATTTTTCCAGACACATTTAGCTGCTAGAAGTTAGTCAGATCACGTTTATATGTTCTTCTTAATGCCAACTGTGCAAATAATCATCGATAAGATGCTTATGATAAGCCGTTGTTTGTTTACCTTCAAGCTTTGCGTGTGCCCATAAAACAGCCTGTGAGCGCCTGCACACACACATATTATGATCTCGACATGCGAAAGTGACCCTGCGAAAGTTGTTCACAATATTGATCATCAAAAGAGTTTGTAATTTAGTCAAATGTTTACAAATACAAGCGCAGCCGTTTAAAGCTCATTTGTGGTGAATGATGTCAGAATTTACCGGTATTTGGGAATGGATGTGTGAATGCTCTTTTCCGGAAAATTTCCGTAACGTCCTCGCCTGTGTGAACAGCGCTTTTTTGAATATACCGGTAAAGTCGTTCCGTAAATTTTCCGGATATTTACCGGTATCACTGTGTGAAAGGGGCTAATGAGTGCAACAGTTTGTATTCTATAGTTTATTATTATATTTTTTCATTTTCCATATCTGCAATTCCTGTGTTTTGGCATTTTTTGCAGTCCACTTAGAATCCAACATGGAAATCTTTTTTTTTTTTTTTTTTATTGTTCATTGATTGTTTTGAAATTTAAATGTCATTAGCATGCCTGTGTTTTAATTTCTCTAATAAATATGACTGTCAAGCAGGATCTTGATGGTTTATTGTGGGTATGTTGTTTACATGAAGAAATCTGTGTTACAAGTTAAACAAAAATTCTATTAAACAATTATATTTTGAATTTAAATATTTTTTTCTTGCGTTTACATTAATTTTACATTTAAATAGGCAAAATTACAAGTTTCAGTATTTTAAATGCGATTAATCGCGATTAATTTTTAAAAAAAGGTGCGATTAATTAGTTAATTTTTTTAATCGATTGACAGCACTAGTTTAAACATTAAGGTGCTCTAGTTGTGAACAGATGCTTGCATTTCACAGCACATGCTTTAATTCGAACCAACTTGCATTTAAAGTAAAACAAACACGGAGATCAAATCATCAACCTAAAGCTCGACATCATTCAGTAACTCATGCGTCTCACTGTTAATCACATCTGAAACCCGCCTCAGCTCCGACCTCCTGACCTTTCTGAAATGTCTGAAATCACTCCGCATCTGTGTGATGAAATGCAGAGTCGTGTCTGTGTGTGTTTAATCGCAGCCCCGCGGCGGAGAGCGAGGATTCGCTCTCAATATCCGTTTGTGTCGACGCTCTAGTGCTGTTCATATCTCAGTGTGAGACGCGCCAACAATTTATCAACAAACATCCATATTCCCAGGCGCAGGGATCCGCGAACGCAGACTTTTAAAGTGCACCGCCGGAACCAGAGCTCCCAATGCAAGCAATTAGGAGAGTCAGAGCTACTAAAGAGCTTTCGCAGAGAGATTCACTCCAGCGGCCGCACGGCACAAACACACACAGAAAACCTTCTAAACAGAAGCATCTAGAGCAGTGATAACAAATCTATTGGGTCACTAAAGATTTCAGCATATGAGCTGGAAATACGTGATCCAGCCTATATGTTTTTTTAAACCATGCTTAACACAGAAACTATAGAGGTGGTCATTTTGATAATTTTGTGCACATGAAAGTGCACATGAAATCCAAACTAACCATAGTGATTTTGTTAGCTGACATAAGAGGGGACTGGATGCAGACCTGGTGCAGTGCAATCTGAGCTGCATCCAATGCTTTTTAATAACCCTACCCGTCACAGTGACGTCACTCACTCCATTGAGTGCATTGTGTCTGGCATTGCATCGCCGAGTGATGCAATCTCAGCTTGCATCATAAAGGCTGCATCCAGACACTATTGGCTGACATTGCTAGTTTTGTGGTGAACAATTCATCTGTGCATGTCACTGAGAAAATAATAATAGTTTGCTCTGGTAATCTTTAACTGAAATCCAAAAATGCACTTCTAGTTTGTTTCCAGTTCAACTCTCAGATTAGATCTGTCTGAGATATTGGGCGTGGCTAACATACTTAACCACGCCCAATGGTGAGGAGGAGGAGTCTGTTAGATTGTGATAACTCTCCCCAAACACTTTTCTCCATCTTATTTTTGTGCAATTCTTTCCACAACACAAAATAAATACCACAAAACAACTTAACACTGTGATGTAAAATAATGTAAAATTAAGGTAAAACTATATGGTCACAGTGCACTTTTCTCTTAAGTCTGCTTTTGAAAACACAATTGATTGGGTTGTTTAGACCAGGGGTCACCAGTGTAGGTTCTGGAGGGCTGGAGGGTCTCATTTGTAGTTTTAATACTGCAAATTACAACTGGACTAGTGAAATAAAAAACTACAATACTACGAAAACCAAGCAACAACAATACAACATACAACATATACTACAATAAGACACAAAACAAACATAAATATTGACAAATAAACACTGAATTGTAGGGAATAAGGGGCTATTAAAGATTTCAAATGCTTAAATAAGGGTCTCTTGGACAAAGTTTTTGAATCATTGATACTGTAGGTCTTATTTGGTGTCTATATTAGGTATCTCAGTATTAGGTGCTGTTCTGACCAATTGAAAGACCTTAAATATCAGTAACAGAGAGTAATAACCACATCAGAGGAGTTTAAAACATTTACTTCAAATTAAACACATTTAGAAACAAGACAAGTACACAAGACAAACATAAATATTGACAAAACACAATTGATTGGGTTGTTTAGACCAGGGGTCACCAGTCTAGGTCCTGGAGGGCTGGGTTTAGCTCCAACTTGCCTCAACACACCTGCCTGGATGTTTCAAGTATACCTAGTAAGACCTTGATTAGCTTGTTCAGAGGTGATTAGCTTGTTCAGAAGCGAACCTTGGCAAACACAGCGATGACGTCACATTCACCGCATGCACTGAGTTCAACAACAGAAAGCTGATTGGCTGTTGCATGCTGGTCTCATTTGTAGTTTTAATACTGCAAATTACAACTGGACTAGTGAAATAAAAAACTACAATACCACGAAAACCAAGCAACAACAACTAAAAGAATTTAAATGAGCATTAGACAACCCGGGCTCATTGTGGAAACGTAGCCCCGCAGACATTTCTGTGGATCGCGAGATACGTCCCAAGAGGTATGTATTCGAGCGTTTTTTGTTTTCGCGGATCTGTGAGAGGCCGCTGTGCGCGCTTTTTCGCGTCTCGGGCCCCTCTCGGGAGAGCGCGCCGTTCGCGCCCGCGCTGTTCTCGCGAGAAAAGCCGCCGGATCGGCCGACCCGGCCGACTAGGCCGCTCTCCTCTTCCTCCTCCTCCTCCTCCTTCCCTAAACCCAAGCGACGGTTTGCAAAAGCCGTCCAAAAAAAAAAAAGCAAAAGCCCTCGTCTTCGATTTCGACCGCGTTTTCAGATCCCGCCACGTTCTCGCCCTTATTTTTCGGATTCTGTTTTTCATCTTACTTGATTTCTGGAACCGCTGTTCCCCAGACTCGATCCCGGTCATCGTCCCCGCGGCCGGCTCCTCCTCCTCCAGGGCCTCCGCTCCACCGACCTAATGCTGTGAGCTAAGCGGACAAACTGGTTGCATCGGGATCACGAAGAGGAGGAGCAGAGCGGCGACACACCACTCTGCAGCGTTCACTCGAAAAAAACTAAACGCGGCCGTACGTACCTCCGGCCACGTAAATCTCGGTCTCCAGAAACGTCCGCAGTGCTACGTTTCCAGAATGAGCTTGGGTTGGTATTAGATGTAGCGTTACATGGACATTGGAAAAATAAGACATGTGCAGAAATATGTAAGACCAAGAACAACCAATTTAAGAGTTTTTAAGGCCTAAAATTAAGATTTTTTATTTTAAGACTGTAAGACTTTTTAAGACCCCGTGGAATCCGTGCAAGCAGATGATCAAAAGGCAGGCAGCTGACAGGAATAAACAATAAAACAAAGCAAGGGTCTAATGGGGAGGCAAGAAAAAAAACGTAAAGTAAAGACAGCAACAGCTAAACAAGACTCAGCAATGTGTGTGTGTGTGTGAGAGAGGTGTATAAATACTATGTGTAGTTAGTCCTGAACAGCTGTTTGCAATCATGGGGATCTCTGCCAGGTGTGTGAGTGGTGCATGACTGGATATGTAGTTCTTTTGCTGGCAGATTTGTAGTTCTCTGCATGGGCTAGATCGCTGATGATTGTGACAGCTACACTGTACTCAGACAGATTCTGGAGGCTAAATGATCTGATGGGTATTTTGAGCTGAAACTATCTTTACAAATATATTCTAGAGACACCTAAAGGTTATCTTACATCTTGTAAAGGGGGTAAAATAGGTGCCCATTAAATATCAGTAACACTGATACTACAACATATACTACAATAAGACACAAAACAAACATAAATATTGACAAATAAACACTGAATTGTAGGGAATAAGGGGCTATTAAAGATTTCAAATGCTTAAATAAGGGTCTCTTGGACATAAAGTTTGTGAATCATTGATACTGTAGGTCTTATTTGGTGTCTATATTAGGTATCTCAGTATTAGGTGCTTTTCTGACCAATTGAAAGACCTTAAATATCAGAGAGTAATAACCACATCAGAGGAGTTTTGAAACATTTACTTCAAATTAAACACATTTAGAAACAAGACAAGTACACAAGACAAACATAAACATTGACAAATAAATACTGAACTGCATTTGTTTTGTATGGTATGAGGGCTTATTAAAGATTTCGAATGCTGAAGTAAGGGTCTCTTTAACACAATCTCACGGCAATTCGTAACTTTTTGATTTAGTGGCTAATTCGTATGAATTCGTACAATCTAATTCGTACAATTTAGTACGATTTGCTCATCCCCCAACGACGGTTGGGTTTAGGGGTGGGGTTAACGGGCAAAACGTAAAATACTTACGTTTTTCTCGTAAGATCAGGCCAGTCTCTCAGACAAAGTTTATGAATCATTGATTCTGTAACTCTTGCTTGGTGTCTATATTAGATATCTCAGTATTAGGTGCTATTCTGACCAATTGAAAGATCCTTAATATCAGTAACAGAGAGTAATAACCACATCAGAGGAGTTTAAAACATTTACTTCAAATAAACACATTTAGAAACACATGTAGTACACGAAACAAACATAAATATTGACAAATAAACACTGAACTGCATTTGTTTTGTAGGGAATGAGGGCTTATTAAAGATTTCGAATGCTGAAGTAAGGGTCTCTTCCACACAATCTCACGGATATTCGTAACTTTTTGATTTAGTGGCTAATTCGTATGAATTCGTACAATCTAATTCGTACAATTTAGTACGATTTGCTCATCCCCCAACGACGGTTGGGTTTAGGGGTGGGGTTAGGTGCCACGCCTCCTTTTTTAAACCGTACAATTTCGTACGACTGAATTTGTACGACTTTGTACAAATTAGCCACTAAATGGCGAAACGTAAAATACTGACATTTTCTCGTGAGATCAGGCTGGTCTCTCACATTTAGAAACACATGTAGTACACAAAACAAACATAAATATTGACAAATACACACTGAATTGCATTTGTTTTGTAGGGAATGAGGGCTTATTAAAGATTTCGAATGCTTAAATAAGGGTCTCTTGGACATAAAGTTTGCGAATTATTGATATTGTAACTCTTGCTGGGTGTCTATATTAGGTATCTCAGTATTAGGATAATACTGTGCTATTCTGACCAATTGAAAGACCTTAAACATCAGTAAAAGAGAGTAACAACCACATCTGATGAGTTTAAAACATTTACTTCAAATTAAACACATTTAGAAACAAGACAAGTAGACAAGACAAACATAAACATTGAAAAATAAAATTGAATTGCATTTGTTTTGTAGGGAATGAGGGCTTATTAAAGATTTTGAATGCTACAATAAGGGTCTCTTGGACAAAGTTTGTGAATCATTGATCTAAAGGACCAAACAGCATCATTTTTCATTTGATTATGTCTCCTGGCGCCGTGAAAATGCCGTGTAAAACGCCATCAAACCCTCATTCTCTTTGGCTTTGAGGAATAACAAGGCTGTTAGTTGAGAAAGGTTACGTTGATTAATATCGTTTTCTCTTATCTGCGGATGGATTCGCACTTTTCTCCGTAATGGTATTCACTCCACGCCGTCTCTGGGAATCTTACGAGCAGAAAAAAAAGGGGCTGACTTTGAATTATTTATGGGCGTTCGTCGAGGTGGGCGATGCATTAAGACCCGTCCTGTTGCTCTTTAAAGAATAATGATGAATCTGTGTTTTGACACCGACAGAAATTCTCAAGGTGAACGTTTTTTTTTATGAACAGATGATGAAAACGCTCTGGTTTCTAAGACACGGGTCATGTGTGGGTTATTAAATGGAAGAAATGATTGCTTTAGAGAGAAGACCCTGAATATACAACATTCATGCACTATTGAGGATTTCCGGTCATATATTCAGCTTAATTATTTATATTGAGCTGAATACTGATTCATATAAAATTCAGGGTTTTTTTTTTTTGAGCCAGACACCATTCATGGTATTAGACAAAATTATCTGAAGGAGGCTAATAATATTGACCTTTATAATTTAGTTTTAAATTAAATTTTTGATTTTACATACTGTATGTAAATATATATCTGCAGAAGAGGAAATAATATAGGATATTGGGTGCTGTTAAACAGCTCTTGGGTAAAATTTGAAAATTATTGACAATTTCACAGAATAATGCCACAGCGGAATGAACCGCCAACTATTCCAGCTTATGTTTTACTCAGCCGATGCCCTTCCAGCTGCAACCCAGTACTGGGAAACACCCATACACACTCATTCAAACACGCACTTATACACTACGGCCAATTTATTTCATCAATTTCCCTATAGCGCATGTGTTTGGACTGTGGAGGAAACCGGAGCAGAGAACAATGGGGAGAACATGCAAACTCCACAGAGAAATGGCAACTGACCCAGCTGGGACTCGGACCAGCATCCTTCTTGGCCACAGTGCTAGCCACTGATCCACTGTGCCATCAATATACATATTTCAAACATAAAATATCAACAAATAATGATCATTTTAGTTGAATAGTTTAAAAAGTGTTGTGTTTGCACGTTTATTTAATTTCATCATTTTGATTTGAGTCAGTTGGATTAAACAATATGGAATCTGTTCAAAACATTTTATTGTATTAATTTTATTTTTAATTTTTGGTATTTTATTGCATTTTCTTTTATTTAATATATATATATATATATATATATATATATATATATATATATATATTTTTTTTTTTTAATTTAATTTTGCATTATTATTTTTAAATGTATTTTTATTTAATGTAATTCACCTTAATCTGTTTTTGTTACTTTGTATTTAATTTTAAAAAATATATAATTTATCATTATCATCACTGTAATTTAATTTTAATTAAACTTAATATTTAATTTTTGTTACTTAACTTTAATTTATTTAATTTTTAATTTAATTAATTACATTTTTATTACTTTTAATTTGATGTAATTTAATTTAATATTTTTTTATATTTATCTTATTTGTAGTTAAGCATTTTTTTTATTAAAATTTTTTTTATTATTTAATATATTTTTTGTATTTTTAATTAATTTGTTTATACATTTTTGTATTTTAATTAATTAATTTATTTATTTATTTATTTTCTTTTTGGCTTAGTTCCTTAATTAATCAGGGATCACCACAGCGGAATGAACTGCGAACATATGTTTACGCAGAGGATGACCTTCCAGCTGCAACCCAACACAGAGAAACACACATACACTCTTTCACACACTCATACACTACGGCCACTTTAGTTGATCAATTCACCTGGACTGTGGGGGAAACCTGAGCACCCGGAGGAAACCCACGCGAAGGTAGGGAGAACATGCAAACTCCACACAGAAACGCCAACTGAGCCGAGGCTTGAACCAGCAACCCAGCGACCTTCTTACTGTGAGGCGGCAGCACTACCTACTGCGCCACTGCCTCACCCTTTGTACTATTTTCTTCATTTTAAATATCTATTTGTGAAATGATGGTTCTCTTATTGATGAATCTTCTTTAAAGGTTCAAGAAACCCTCGAGTACTTTTTTTTTGAGAGAGTTTAACAGATGTGTGTGTGTTGAGCATCAGTAAAGACAATGTTAGCACCTGTCAGCTGTAATTGTGGAGAAAACTGGATAACTTTGAGCTTTTGTCAGCTAATTTCAGCTTCCGGGTTTAAAATGATTTTTGAAGCGGATCAAAATCAGTGACGTAGCCAAAACTGCAAGTGCAAAGATGATGCGTCGGTTTCTCATAATTATTCATAGCGGAGTTTTCTTATCCTATGAGAAGAGCCGGCTGCTTAATTATTCATGACTCCACGTGCTTTCTGAAGGCAAGACACAGACCTGCCAGTGCCAAGCTGTGTGACCCTATGTTGATAACTGTGTGAGAGCGCGTCCACAGACCCACGGCACACAGTATTTAGCTGTTCATGAAGGGTCGTATGTGTTTGTTTCCATGATCCATGAGGTTTGTTGCATGTTTTCCCCTGAGATCCTGTCAAAGCTGTATATGTGCAGCAAGCATTTTTGTCGGGAGAGCAGTATGAGAATTAGAGAATTGTGGATGCTGTCTTTTATCAGGAGTTCGTTCACATTTCGACACATCGCCGTGCTGCTGTGTTCGCCTAAATCCTCCAGATTACCAGCAGGGGTAATGGTTAAAATAGACAGGACAAGAGACCTGCTGCACTGAGTCTGCATTCAGACCCGGGGACTAAGGGAGAAGTCCTCATTTAGTGTTTATATGAACACGATTATCTTTATAATGATATAAATTGTGGTTATCTGTATAAGAAACTATGAATAACAAATGTAGCAGGGCGTTAAATGTGTTTATTTCTTTGCATTTTAACTTTGTAAACTATAAACTCATGCGTCTCCCCATGGTTTGTGTCTCATTTTGTGAGCCGACTGACAACAGTTTCCCCTGCTCTGCTGGCCACGCCCACTGCTGCCTCTGCTCACGGAGCTCCGCCCATTATGATGCATCTTTCGAAAAAATTCTGAGGTAGACCTGAACCGAAAGTGGGGGGTGTCATGACCCTTGAAAGCTATGTCAGAGTCAATATACGAAGAACAAACAAGCGAAGCAAACCCAGATGGACACTTCTCTCATCTACAGGCTGAACACTGGAGTTATTTCGGAGCGTGTGTAGCAGATTGTGTTTTACACTGATGCGCTCCGCTTCTCCAGTCAATTTACACCAGAGGTGGGAGTGCTGAGCTGCTGTGAGTCATAATCACACACACACACACAGAGAGAGAGAGAGAGAGAGAGAGAGAGATACACACACATATGCTCACACACACATGCAGAACCAAAAACACAAACAGACATACACACACATTAAACACACAAGCACACTCATAAACACGCACATACACATGCAAGTGCGCACACACACATGCCCACACACATATACTTGCACATGAACATAGACGTAAACACACATATGCCCACACACACACACACACACACACACACTGAATGCACACACTGAACATACACACACATACAAACACATGCAGAGACACAACACATACCTACATGCATACACACACACTGAGCACACACACAGATAGAGAGAGAGAGATACACACACTTATGCTCACACACACATGCAGAACCAAAAACACAAACAGACATACACACACATTAAACACACAAGCACACTCATAAACACGCACATACACATGCAAGTGCGCACACACACATGCCCACACACATATACTTGCACATGAACATAGACGTAAACACACATACACTCACACATCTACCCACATACACACACACACACACAAACCCAGACAGAAACACACACACACACACACACACACACACACACACACACACTGAATGCACACACTGAACATACACACACATACAAACACATGCAGAGACACAACACATACCTACATGCATACACACACACTGAGCACACACACAGACAGAGAGAGAGAGAGAGATACACACACTTATGCTCACACACACATGCAGAACCAAAAACACAAACAGACATACACACACATTAAACACACAAGCACACTCATAAACACGCACATACACATGCAAGTGCGCACACACACATGCCCACACACATATACTTGCACATGAACATAGATGTACACACACACGCACATATGCCCACACACACACACATCTACCCACATACACACACACACACACACACACACGAACCCAAAGACAGAAACAGACACACACACACACACACAGAGAGAGAGAGAGAGATACACATATGCTCACACACATGCAGAACCAAAAACACAAACAGACATACACACACATTAAACACACAAGCACACTCATAAACACACACATACACATGCAAGTGCGCACACACACATGCCCACACACATATACTTGCACATGAACATAGACGTACACACTCATACACACACACACTCATCTACCCACATACACACACACAAACCCAAAGACAGAAACACACACACACACACACACTGAATGCACACACTGAACATACACACACATACGAACACATGCAGACACACAACACATACTCACATGCATACACACACACTGAACACACATACATGCACAAACACACACCCATTTACACAACCTCACACACTCTCATACTAACACACATGTGCATGCACACACTCTCTCTCTCTCTCTCTCACTCACACTTACTCTCTCAAATACACACACACTCACACCCAAAGACACAGACAGACACACTCAAGCTCACACACATTAAACAGGCAAACACACTCATGAGCAAGCACACATACAGTACACACATGCACAAAAGCACTCATACACATGTGCACATGCACATACACTCTTTTTCTTACCAACACACACACAGACGTGCGCGCACCTACACACACTCTTTCTCTCTCTCTCTCTCTAACACACACACATGCACTCAAACACGTGTACACACACTCTTTCTCTCTCTCTCGTACGAACACACACATGCACACACACTCTGTCTGTCTCTCTCACACACACAGCCACTCACAGTGGGCCAGATGGTGTGTGTTGCTGCTCTTCACTGGAGCGTGTGTTTCTCTGTGAGGGAGGCCGATCAAAACAAATGTCTCTATTAGATTATGGTCTGTCTGGCCCCCGCACACACACTGCGCTCGGACACACACACACATGCAGTCCTCCTCTCAGGCTGTTATGAGGCCACACAATGGAAACTAACACTGATCATAATAAACAGTAACTGAGGATTTTCACTCATGTGTGTCTTCATTTCTACCAGCTGGAGGTCATACACACACACACACACACACACACACACACACACAAACACACACACACACACACACAAACACACAAACACACAAACACACACACACACACACACACAAACACACACACACACACACAAACACACACACAAACACACACACACACACACACACACACACACACACACAAACACACACACAAACACACAAACACACACACAAACACACACACACACACACACACGTCTGATACACATCTGTACAGTCTACAACTCAATCCTGCAATCTGACTTTAAATCGCACTACTTTACATCTCGCAGAACAGTATATAACCATAATTAATCTAAAGAAATAATTAGAATTGACATGTCATTAACGGGATTCGAACCCAAGTCAAAAGGATCTGCGCAAGTATCAATTGACCTATCTAACTGAGCTACACAGGTCTACACATTGGGGTTGGTTTGAATGTATTTATCAGTCAACATGTTGCTTTGTTTGTTTCCATGTACTTGCGTTTACATGTTTCTACATACTCTCACGCTGATATTCTTTCAGAGTAGCTCTAATATGTTTTATCGCAGTTGCTCAAACCATGGTTTTTATAGTTGTAGACTCGTGGAAACAGGGCCGGAGTGGGACTCTTATTCAGCCCTGGAGTTTCAAGCCTCAGACCGGCCCACCTCAGTTCACCACTGACTATATTAAAATAAGGTTTTTCCAATTCAGTTTCTAATTACACCATCACGTCTTTTTTTGAGAAAACAGCTCTTTTAGAACTTCAAATGTTCAACAACCCTTACAGTATTATGTCTTAACAAGAGAAATGAAAAAAAAAAATTGTTACTCAGACAAGGACCGAACCCAGGTTGACCGCGTCATAATCTAACGTACTAACCACTGTACCACAACAGCTGTACATTTAATGGTGACTTTTATCTTAGAAAATAGATAAAAAGAGCAGAGCTGCGGTAAAATAATGAATAAGAAGGCTGTGGTCAAGTAAATAAATAAATTATTTTTTAAAAGTGTGACTGCTGAGAGCAACCGATTCTGGAACTAGGGACACCGGCCCTTGCGGCCAAAAAACGGACCGGCCCACCGGGAATTCTCCCGGTCCTCCCGATTAGCCAATCCGGGCCTGCGTGGAAACCTGTGTCTACAAAGTCACACACGAGCTGATATTTTCCGATGTGTGTGGTACATTCCGGGTCACTACCGGTGTGTAGTACATTCCCTTTCCATAAGGAATCTGTCATTGTAAATTTGCATAGATATATACACTAGATATCGCATAGAGACCCTGAGCATGCGTCAATAGCGCCGCCACATTGGTACAGTGCTCCCAGTACAAATGTCATTCAACCGCACTAGTCAAGACAGTGTTATTACGTGAAGATGCGGGACTTTAGCGCTGTCTACGGGTGTAGTAAACAAAACAAAAAAACAAAGCACAAAGGCAGAACATTTCATAGGTAATATTAAGTTTTTTACGTTTTTGTATGTTCTGAAGTTTTGTGCTAATCAGGTAACATTATTGATGATAACAGTCACTTACTGCATTCACCATACGGCAAATCAGCTCTAACTCGCACTAAACACTTGGCTTATGCTAGTTTTGTTGAATAAAATCAGCAAACAATGCAAAAGAAATACGACAACGAGATGCTGCGCTGCCAGAAACTTGTATTATTGTCGGCTAACGTTAGTGAAAGAGTCGTTCGGGGGATTCATTCACAAACGAATCGCTCCCTCCGTCAGTATGAGCAGTGAAAGCAGGAGAGGAGCTGTGTTTCAGGACATGATTAGATCAGATTTAACAGGGAGGGTGAACAGTACATTTCTGTACACACAAACACAAGCTTTTTGTCAGGAATGCCCGTGCGGTCACTGATCCATCAATGTAGAAAAGTGATGTAAAATTATAAATTTCGTAATAAAAAAAAATTACATACTAACATGCAGGAAAACTCCCGATCATAGATATATGTGTATATGTGTATATCTCTGGCTTTGGATGGCCACAGTCCTCCACTGTACCTTGGTCCCGCATTCATTTCAAAGGAGCGCTACCCTGTAGCAAGATGGCGGCGCTATTGACGCATTCCGTCCAATAGACAACAACAGGCCAGGCGACATCTAATGTATATATCTATGGTAAATTTGTTTCGGGATTTGTAAAGTGTTTTACATCTTGTTAATTTGTTTCTAAAATGTAAATTTGTTTTGTTCTTGGTAAAATAGTTTTTCCTCTGTAATTGTGTCTGATGATGGGTAAAAATGTTTTTTCAAAATGTAAATTTGTCTCGAGCTTTGTAAAAGTATTTTACACTTTGTAATGTTGTTTTGCACTTCCAGGCCACCGTAGAAAACACCCTAAGAATGATTAACAAATCCATATGAAACAGTCCATTAAAAGTGTAGATGTGTCTTTAGTTTTGCGCTGAGGCACGCTTTGCACTTACACTACAAGCGTACAGCACCAAAGCCCAACCAAACCATGCTCTAACACACCTCTTCCAACTGGGCCAGGACCGGCCAACTGAACCACACCTAGGCTCGATTCTGAGCAATGTTAACTTAATATGTTTTTAAGTTTGATTGATTGAGATTTGAAGTTGAGATGGCTGGAAACATTTGTTTGATTTAACAACAACAACAAAATAAAATAAAATAAAATAAAGCAGCAGAATAAAAAAAAATCACAACTGCAACAAGTAAACTAAACAAAATCACTTTTATAAGGGGTTTAAACACAATAGTGTGGCAACAGTGTGTGAATATAGCCAGCTTCTAATGCTAAACATTAATTAATCATCAGAGGGGGGAAGCCCCACCCACTAGTGCCCATCTCTCATTAGCATAAACAGCAGCCCTGAGTGAGAAGCAGCCGTCTGTCCATTAGCCATTAGAGTGTTTGAGCTGCTGAAGATGATGTCAGCATAGACTAAGAGGATTATAGATGTGGAGTTTTAGATGAAGCACAAATGAACAGCGACAGGAGCGACATAGGCTGTACTCACACTATGTACAGTTGCCTTGAACCGGGCCAAAGCACGCTTGTCCCCATCCGGTCTCCCTCGACGGCCCGCGCTCACACTACAATCCGGGCCTCGGCACGCTTACGTCATCGCTGCTGCGCTGTTCAGTGAGAAGCACTCTCTCACTCAGCAGCACAGTGGAGATTTCTCTAGGTATATCGTGTCAGTTGTTTATATGCAGTCAAATATTTCGCCAAACAGTCCTTAGGGATGCGGGGACACGCAGTCAGATATTTCGCCGAACAGATCCGCCACTTTTGGCGCTCATAAACAATCATAAAGCTCTCGTGCTGCAGGAATGAGGAGGTCTGCTGAAGGTGCAGCTGTGGTGCAGTGAGGGGTTTGCGTCTTTAATAAGCTACGGCAGTTTGCGTTCAATGAACAGTAAGAATGATTCATAAATCCATATCAAACAGCCCCTTAAAAGTCACGTATCACTTTCAGTTTCGGGCCCAAGTGAACCGCGTGCAGGCCCACATCTTCCAATCGGGCCAGGGCCAGCCAAGTGAACCATGCTAGAGCCCGATTCAGCACACTCACACTTCTCAAACAATACGGGAAACAGGCCTGGGCACGATACGGATGGCATAGTGCGAGTAGGCCCATAGACTAACACAAGCATGAAGCACACACTCACACTAGAGCACACCTGACCAGCACTGCCTACACAGCTACTGTCACGATGGGCTTAGAAAAATACAAGAGATATCCAAGTGCAGCAATAGAAGTTTTAATAAAAAATAAGGGAACAGGCCAGGTACAAAAATCGAACAGAGACAAAAAGTACAACACAATAAACAAAAGTGAATCAACTAATGTTTGAACAGGAATTCAAAAATATGATCATAACATGAGACAAAGTGAACAAACAAACAAACCAAAACGATGAGTCAGTGAGCCGACTAGGACCAGATAAGAGCCGGACAAAACAAACCAGAATCGGGTGAACAGAGTGCACGAGCAGACAGCAAAAATCCAAAGGCAAACTAAACACAACATAACAAAGCTTTTAAAGACAACAACAATAATTAGACAATGACAAACAGCTGGAAACAATTAGTGATCACGTGAACTTCAAAGCAGGAAAAAAACGAAACATAACTAGTGTCCAGAAAACCACAAGATGGCACTACAGTAGACATGACAGCTAGTCCTGTTTTCAATCTGCCACTATGCTAACAAACAGGCATTTCTAGCTCCGCCCTTCTCTGCATAGAGCACAATCCCATTTATATTTAAAGCGACAGTCACCAAAACTGTACAATTAGGATCAAAGTCTAAAGAGGGTCCGTTTCATACATCTATAAAACATTATCTGCGTGGTATTTTGAGCTGAAACTGCACACACACACACACACACACACACACACACACACACACACACACACACACACACACACACAGACAGACAGACACACACACACACACTCTAGGCACATCAGAGACTTATATTAGATTTAGTAAAAAGGAGCATTATAGGTCTCCTTTAAAGGCCCATGTATGTTGACAGTATTAGATATCATCTCAGCTCCGGCTGGGTGGTGAAATAAGGCAGAAAATGAAACATCCAGCTGACATCTGCACAGCCCGCAGCCTAAACAGGAGCATCTGTGTCGACTAGCGCTCACGACAGCGCTAATCCAGCTGATGATGAGAAATGCTCCGAGAGGAAAGAGCTTATTGAATGAAGGGAATGTATATGCCCTCTCCGGCTCCCCTGACACCGTGATATATCTCAACAGAAAGCGTGTTGTGATTGTGGCGAGCGTTTGGCTTCTCATCTGATCGTGGTTAGAGCTTCTGCTGCACCGCTGGGGAAAAACCTTTCATGGCCAATCAGGACAAGCGCTGGGGAACAATGGAGCCAGAATGAAGGCTTTATATAGCATGAAGCAGCACAGATTAGCCCACCATACTGCTGTGCTTTGGTCATATTGGAGGACAGAATTTTTGGGGGGCAGAAATCGAGATTAATCAAATTCTGAATTCATAGTTTACGCTATAATTTACTTATTTTTTATTAGAGTTTAAGCCTAATTCTGACTTTTCCCCTAATAATTTTCAGTATTCAGTGAGATTTTTGATTTCTGAATTCTTAATTTTCTTAAAGGGCCACAATGCTTTCACACCTCTAGTTTGGAAAAAGTCTGGAAAGTGGGCGTGTCCAGCTCTGTTTAGGGAGGAGTGTTGGAGAAGGGAATGAGGGAAGGGGCATAAAAATTTGCATAAAAATGGGAGTTTCAGTTTGGCGCACGCTGATTTTCACAGTGTCAAAATAACACACAGACGCAGGGCAGAAAGACAGAGGCTGCGTTTTCATGGACAACAGTAATCAAATTATTTGACAAATTATTAAATGGTGGACTTTAACTGCAGTTTGGCTCTTTCATTCAGGAATTTTATTCATGCCCCTCGTGACAAACCACATATTTGACTTGAGGAATTGCTGTAACTGTGTTTTATTAATCAGGGCTCGAAATTGCGACCATTCTGGTCGCATATGCACCCAAAATTTTATCTATGCGACATCAAAATATATTTGGGAGCATTAGTGCCAGTGCTTAATTTTTGTGTGCAACCAGTTTTTACTTCAAAATGTTCACCACAAGTGCGGATCTCTAAGCTCTTTTTCTGCACTTGAAATGTGAAACGCAGTGATCAGAACTGGTTTAAAACACTTGTCATGTCAACTTGCTGCAGTAAACAAATCCAAGTCCATAATGCTTGCCCCGCCTTCACGCTCTTCTTATTGGCCCACCACTGCTCTAGCACTGAAATATCAGCTGTCAATCACTCAGTCAATGCCTTCTGGCTTGGGATGACAGAGAGAGCTACTACCGCGAAAAACTGTAAAGCGCTGAAGATGAGAATGAAGATAACACTGACAGATTTAGTTTTAGAAACCATCTAAAGTTACAAATAATGACACATCTTACTAGTGACCATGTGCTGAATGTTAATCCACCATCTACACTTTTCCAAGAGTGGATAAAAGACTTACATTGGCTTCAAGTCCGCTATGAAAAGTCTGTGGGATGGAATTTTCAGGTAACTGTTTGCCACATTTAGCACGAGACCTTCTGTTTAATACTTCATATAATCACCAGATGCTGTCCGCCGTGCAAGTGGCAGCTATATGTCAAATTGAACACCATGTACACCATCGCAAACGGGCTTGCACGGACTAAACTAATATGGCTGCTCATAAAAAGACCGGTAATTCTATTAACATGACGTATGCATATAATAAGGTACAGTATATGTCAAAAGCATCAGTGCAATATCAGACAGCACCCGTGAGAACAGCACAGTTATACTGTTAAAAGATTCATTCATGTCCAGCAGTGTGTGCAGGGCCGGTGAACGCTCCTTGTAGGCTTTGGTCACTCAGTTTTGTTATAAAAATCTATTTTCTTGTAATAACGGGATTTCGTTGAGACATATTTCCTCACGTTTGCATATATATATATATATATATATATATATATATATATATATATATATATATATATATATATATATATATATAATTTATTTATTTTTTTTGCTTGTTAGTTTGATTACTGTTGATTTCAAATGCAATAAATAGGCTGTGTTTGTATAAAACTTGTAGTAATGTTGCTTATAATTGGTGGGTGCGACTAAATTTTGGCTGATGCGCCTACATTTTTAAAGTTAGGAGTACCAGTGCTACCAAGCAAAAAGGTTCATTTCGAGCCCTGGTTAATGCAATTTTTGATACTGCATTTCTCTTTAACTTAGATGCACTCGATAGCGTCAGAAAGCCATGTGCAGGGCCGGCGCGTCCATAGAAGCAACCTAGGCAGCCACCTAGGGCAGCAGAATAGAAAGTGGTTAGCACTGTCGCCTCACAGCAAGAAGGTTTCTGGTTTGAGTCCCGGCTTCGGTTTCCCCCACAGTCCAAACACGTGTTATAGGTTAACTGAATAAACTAAATTGACCGTAGTGTACAAGTGTGTGTGTGTGTGTGAATGAGCGTGTATGGGTGTTTCCCAGTACTAGGTTGCAGCTAGAAGGGCATCCGCTGTGTAAAACATATGCTGGAACAGTTGGCGGTTCATTCCGCTGTGGCAACCTCAGAAATAGAGGCTAAGCTGGTGGAAAATGAACGAATGAAAATATACTTTTATATTAAATACATGCTGTTCACTATTTAATACACTCTCAGAAATAAAGGTACAAGAGCTGTCACTGGGGCAGTACCTTTTCAAATGGTACAAATTTGTACATAAAGAGTCCTTAGTGCTACCTCAAAGGTACATATTAGTAGCCAAATGCGCCTAAAATGTTCCTTTGAAGTACTAATATGGACTTTTCAGGTACAAATATGTTCTTTTTGAAAAGGTACTGCCCCAGTGACAGCTCTTGTACCTTTATTTCTGAGAGTGTATAATCCTAAAATTATATCAGTTTCCACAAACATACAGCATCAAATTATCATTATTATTATTTTAAATGGATTGTGCGACACTGAAAACTATAAAATGGTGTTGTATAATGATAATAACATATATTCAAAACTTTTTTGTCAATTTTAATATTATTTCACCATATTACTGTGATTTGTCCAAATAAATATAGCCTTGCTAAGCACAAGAGACTCCTTTCAAAAATCCTACCAACCAAAAACATTTGAACATGGTTTATATTAGGGATGCAACAATACAGTTAGCCCACGGTTCGGTCCCACTTTATATTAAGTGGCCTTAACTAATATGTACTTACATAGGAACTAACTAGTTTGTTACAATGTATTTATTGTGTGAATACATGTATTTACTGTGTACTTATGCTTGATTAAATACATGTATTTAATTACATCTGTAATTAACTTTGTAATTACATTTGTAAATACACTGTTGACCATCCCTTACACCTTAACCCACCCTTAAACCTACCCACACCACCAAACCTGTCCATAACCCAACCCCTATCCCAACTCAAGAGCACCACAAGTGTTCTCAAATACATTATAAACACAGTAAGTACATTGTATTTATTTTGTTTTATGTAGGTACAAAGTAGTTAAGGACACTTAATATAAAGTGGGACCTTTCTTTCTATAGGCAATAGGAACAGTAAGAGGTTATGGAGAAAAAAAATAAAAACCCTCACCACCTGCATCCTCAGTTATATCCACGCCTAGGGCAGCAAAATAGAAAAGGCGGCTTCCGTGACACCTCCCTCACCACCTGCGCCCTCAGTTATATCCGCGACCCCCCTCTCCCCGGTAATGGTAATAGTTTGTTTGCGGTGTTTACATCTTTATACTCTGAGAGCAGCATTTACCGCAGATTTTTCAGTCCATAATATTGTTGTTATATTAACATACTGTAAACTTTAGTTAAACTTACAAATCATTTGACTAAGGTCCGTCTTTAAACAGTAAAAGAGTACTGCTGACCATAACAACTAACTTTGCCTCTGAATAAACAAACAAAGCACTGTAACAAATGCACTGTAATCCACCCATGAGTCCAGCTGCGCTCTCATAATCACAAAAGCACAGTAATTAATAATTTACTATAGCGTTGTGTTACCATAGCAACTGTAAAATCACCACAATCAATGATAGTAGTTGATTTGATGTGGTAATTTCACAGTTGCTATGGTAACACAACGCTATAGTAAATTATTAATTACTACAGCGGTTGTGTTACTGTAGCAACTGTAGAATCACCACAGCTGATCAATGATTATATCGGTTGTGTTACCATAGCAGCTGTAGAGTCACGACAACTGATCTATTACTATAGTTGTTGTGTTGCCTTAGCAACTGTAGAATCACCCCAACTGATCAATTACTATAGTAGTTGTGTTACCATAGCAACTATAGAATTTCCACAACTGATCAATAACTTTAGCGCTTGTGTTACCATAGCAACTGTAAAATCCCCACAATCAACGATAGTAGTTGATTTGTTGTGGTAATTCCACAGTTGCTATGGTAACACAACCGCTATAGTAAATTATTAATTACTGAAGCGGTTGTGTTACTGTAGCAACTGTAGAATCACCGCAACTGATCAATGATTATATCGGTTGTGTTACCATAGCAACTGTAGAATCACCACAGTTGATCAAATTACTATAGCGGTTGTTACCATAGCAACTGTAGATTCACCTCAACTGATCAATTATTATAGTTGTTGTGTTGCCTTAGCAGCTGTAGAATCACCCCAACTGATCAATTACAATAGTTGTTGTGTTACCATAACAACTGTAGAATCACCACAACTAATCAATTACTATAGTGATTGTGTTACCGTGGTAACTTTAGAATCACAACAACAGATCAATAACTATAGCGGACGTTTTACCATAGCAACTGCAGAATCACCACAACAGATCAATTACTATAGCTGTTGTTACCATAGCAAATGTAGAATCACCACAGCAGATCAGTTCAAGTACTTTACTATATCATAGTTCAAAAACACTTTATATTTACTATAAGTGTGTGTATCACTGTATTTTGATCAAATAAATGCAGCTCTGGGAATTTCTTTTTCATCACAGAAATGCACCTGACTCCTGAAGGTTTGGGTGCTAGGCTTAGTTACTATGGTAAAGGATTACTCGGAGCGCTTCATGAGATGAAATGAGGTCAAGTCTCGGCTTGATGGGCTTTAATGGTGAAGTGCTGCTAGATGAGACGCGAGGGACGCTGCTCCCGCTTAATGACTGAACACACACACCAGGCCCTGACGCGTCTCTGACTGCACGGATAACACACGCGGGTGAACGAGGGAAAAGTGGAGCGACGGAAAGGTCAGCAGCCTTATCCACTCAAGCAGGCCATTTAACCAGCTAATCGCACACATTTATGGCTTCACCCGTTATTTGAGGAGGCCTCGGCAGGTAGGGCCGCCGACCCGCGCCTGTTTGAAGAGACTTATCAAGACTGACGAAATGTCACGGCGCCTGTAAATCATAGGCTTCAGGATGACTCCGCTCTCAGCGTAGGTGTTAATCGGCTTCACCGTGAGCTTCTGACAGCCGGCGATGAAGATTTCAAAGCAGCTCTGATCATGTATATGTGAACATGACAGGACTGATATTCACTGATGATTTATATGATGAGCTGCTGCGTTCGCTTGATGTGATTTATGCAATGACTGAAGGATTATTATTTTTTTCTTGCATGCAATACAGCATATAAAAGTACATTCATCAGTCAACTGTTATATTTCTGTCAATGTAAAACATGCTAGTAACTTATAGTAAATACTATACTTTGTGAACCATAAAATAGTAATTTAGTTGTAAAGTTGCTATGTTAACACACAGTAATTTAAAGAAATGACATGAGACAGTAGTTCTCTACATGTATTATTATTATTATTATTATTATTATTATTATTATTATCATTGTTGTTAGAAGTTGCTTATTATTTATTATTATTATTATTTTATTTAAATTATTATTGTTATTATTATTATTATTATTATTATTATTATTATTATTGCTATTATTATCATTATTATTTATAATATTTTATTATTATTGCTACTATTATCATTATTATTATTATTATTTGTATTATTAGTGTTATTATTTTCATTATTATTATTATTATTATTAATGTTTATTATTTTTTATTTATATTATTATCATTATTATTTGTATTATTAGTGTTATTATTGTCATTATTATTATTATTATTATTATTATTAATAATATTGCTACTATTATTATTATTATTATTGTTATTTTTATTTATATTATAATTATCATCATTTGTATTATTAGCGTTATTATTGTCATTATTATTATTAATAATAATATTGATATTATTATTATTATTATTATTATTATTATTATTTATTATTATTATTATTATTATTATTATTATTATTATTATGAATATTATCATCATTATTTTTATTATTAGTGTTATTATTGTCATTACTATTATTATTTATAATAATTATTATTATTATTATTATCATTATTATTATTATTATTATTATTATTATTATTATTATTCTTGCCATTATAATTATTGCCATTGTTTTTATTATTATTATTATTGCTACTATTTTTATTGTTGTTATTATTATTTTTATTATTACTATTATTATTCTTAGTATTATTCTTGCCATTATAAATATTGCCATTGTTTTTATTATTATTATTGCTACTATTTTTATTGTTGTTGTTGTTATTATTATTATTATTATTATTATTATTATTATTGCTACTGATGCATTAAGGGTGAGTAAATCAGGCGATCGTTTTCGTTTTTGGGTGAACTAACCCTTTCTCTCATCGCTCGTCATCTGCTTCCACAGATTGCTCCATGCCATGTTTCATTGTGTTTGAACTAGGAATGCTGACTATTGGATACAATAACATCTCAAATAGATTCACAGCAGCTCTGATTCAAGCGCATGCGAACAGAAGCTTCAGGAACAAATGACACAATCACCGTTAAACTGCATTACACCAGAGCCTGAGATTAAATCTGATCCATCATCTGAAACCAGACGCATTACACACTGTTATATTCAGGCATATACACAGATCAGATGGCCAATTTATCTCAACGGCTACATAACATCGGCTCTCAGCATCTTGCAACACGATTATCATGAAGATTAAATAAACAAATAAATAAATACATATTCTCATAAGCAGAGTGAGTTTAATGAAGATTTTTTTTTAATTTCATTGTACACTTACTGTACATGATGAGGTTTTGAATATGAAACCAAAAGTTTTAAATGCATATTATTTTATTTCCAGTAAGTGAGTGTTTGAAATCATAGAATAATTAAGGGTTTTAAAAGAGTAAGTTTTGAACTGAACACTGTTATCTTCTCTGTAGTTTTTGTCAAATGTTTTAATGCATGTAAATATATTTGATATTAATATGAATTTTTATTGTTTTATTTTTATTAAAAAAAAAATAATTTACCCTTAGTATTATAGGAAACACTGAATTTACTTTACATTAAATGTGCAATAAACAAAAGTAATGCAGCTTTTCATTATTAAAATTTAAATGCTCTTCTTTGCTTTGTCTTTCCTTTCTTTTCCTTCTTTCTTTCTTTCCATTTTCCCCCTTTTTTCTTACTTTTTCTTCATTTCTTGTTCTTTGTTTATTTTTTTCTTCTTCCTTTCTTTTTTAATCTTTCTTTTTTCTTTCCTTTGCTTTTTTCCTTCTTTTTTCCTTAATTTCTTTTCCTTCTTTTTCCTTCCATGTTTTTATTTTCTTTCTTCATATTTTTCTTTTTTTCTTGTTATTGATTTCTTTCTTTCTTTCTTTCTTTCTTTCTTTCTTTCTTTCTTTCTTTCTTTCTTTCTTTCTTTCTTTCTTTTTCTTCCTTCCTTATTTTTCCTTCCTTCCTTGTTTTTCTTCCCTTTCTTCCTTCCTTCCTTTCTCCCTTCCTTCCTTCCTTCTTTTTCTTTATTTTTTTCTTTCTTTCCTTCCTTCCTTTTTTGTTCTTTCTTTCTTTTTCCTTCCTTCCTTCCTTCCTTTCTTCCTTCCTTCCTTCCTTCCTTCTTTCCTTCCTTCCTTCTTTCCTTCCTTCCTTCCGTCCTTGTTTTTCTTTCTTTCCTTCCTTCCTTTTTTGTTCTTTCTTTCTTTTTCCTTTCTTTCTTCCTTGCTTTCTTCCTTCCTTAATTTTCCTTCCCTCCTTCCTTCCTTCCTTCCTTCCTTCCTCCTTTTTCTTTCTTTTTTTCTTTCTTTCCTTCCTTCCTTTTTTGTCCTTTCTTTCTTTTTTCCTTTCTTCCTTCCTTCATTTCTTCCTTCCTTCCTTCCTTCCTTCCTTGTTTTTCCTTCCTTCCTTAATTTTCTTTCTTCCTTCCTTCTTTTTTCTTTCCTTTTGTTTCTTATTCTTTTTTCTTTCTTTCCTTCCTTCCTTTTTTGTTCTTTCTTTCTTTTTTCTTCTTTCTTCTTATTTTTTTCCTTCCTTATTTTTCTTCCTTCCTTCCTAGTTTTTCTTCCTTCCCTCCTTTCTTTCTTTTTACCTTTTTCTTCATTTCTTTTTCTTTTCCACTTTCTTCCTTCCTTCCTTCACTTTTCTTTTTCTTTCTTTTACCCAATTTATTTTTCTCTTTTCTTCCCCTTTTCCTTTCTTATTTTTCTTCCTTTTCTTCTTTCTTTCCTTTCTTCCTTCTGTAATTTTTCTTCCTTACTTTTTCTTATTTCCTTTTCTTTTTTCTCTACCTTCTGTTTTCCATCTTTTTCTTATTTTCTTTTTCTTTCTTTCTTTCCTTTCTTTCTTTTTTTCTTTCTTTCTTTCTTTCTTTCTTTCTTTCTCTTTCTTTTGTATTCTTTTTCCTTCCTTCCCTTTTTGCTTTCTTTTTCTTCCTTATTTTTCCTTCCTTTCTTTCTTCCTTCTTTAATTTTCCTTCCCTCCTCCTTCCTTCCTTCCTTCCTTCCTTCCTTCCTTCCTTTCCTTCCTTTCTTTTTCATTTCTTTTTTCTTTTCCTCTTTACTTCCTTTCTTCCTCCTTCCTTCCATTTTCTTTTTCTTTCTTTTCCCAATTTATTTTTCTTTCTTTCCTTCTTCCTTTCCTATTTTGTCTTCCTTCTTGTTTTTTTCTTTCTTTCCTTCCTTCCTTCCTTCCCTTCTTCCTTCCTTCCTTCCTTCCTTCCTTCCTTTCTTTCTTTCTTCCTTCCTTCTTTCCTTCCTTCCTACCTTAATTTATTTCCCTTCTTTTTACTTATTTCCTTCCTTTCATTTTCTTCCTTCCCTTTATTCTCTACCATCTGTTTTCTTTTTCTTAATTTCTTTTTCTTTCTTCCCTTACTTCTTTCTTTCTATTTCTATTCTTCCTTCTTTTTCTTTTTACTTTTTTCTTTGTTTCTTCCTTCGTTCCTTCCTTGCTACCCTCTTTCTTTCCATCCTTCTTTCTTTCCTCCTTTTTTCTTTCTGTCTTTTGTTCTTTTAAATTTTGTTTTCTTTCCTTCTTTCCTTCCTTATTTGTCCTTCCCTTTTATCTTTTCATTCTTTTTCTTAATTTCTTTTTATTTCCTTCCTTCTTTCCTTCCTTTCTTCTTTCGTTTTCATTTATTTCCTTTCTTTCTTCTTTTATCTCTTTCTTTTTCTTCATTTCTTTTTTCCCTCCTTTATTTTTTTTTTCCTTTTTCTTCATTCCTTTCTTTGCTTTTTTCTTTTTCTTTTTTCTTTCCTTGTTTCTTTTATCTCTTTCTTTTTTCTTTCTTTCTTTCTTTCTTTCTTTCTTTCTCTCATAGTCTGTCAGTTGTATGGGGTTTGTCTGGTTGTTTACTCTTGTAGAGTTGTATTTTTCTGCTGTGTTTAAAGATGAAAATTAATAAAAAGGAAAAGAGGATAGTCAGTAAATGCCTGACGCAGGCTCAGAGTGAACTGTTGGTGTGTTGTGGTGCAGTGCTGTATGGTATCTGCGGCTCAAGTCTTCATATCTGTGCTGAAGACGCTGCCGGTGTCGGTGTGAGGAGTGAATGTTAATGCTGATCTGGCCTGATCCTCCACAGGCCGCTGCTATCTTTAATTGTATTGAGTTTCCTTCACGCTGACCTGAGTTCAGTGCGCTGTGAGCTAATGGAGGCCGTCTGATCCCGGGAGACTTGACCCGCCGCTAACAGGACACCGGACCATCTGCTGAGCGGAGCACAGATCCAGGACAAACCACAGCAATACAAAGCAGACCTGCTGGAAGATGATTGGCCAGAGAGAGAGACACGCCTCTCTGTAAAGGAGCAGAGCTGGAAGATGATTGGTCAGAGACAGAAAGAGAGACAGGCCTCGCAGGTAAATAAGTATAGCTGGATTCTGATTGGTCAGAGAATAAGTATAGCTGGAATCCAATTGGACAGAGATAGAAAGGGAGACAGGCCTCTCAGTGGATACGTATATCTGGATTCTGATTGGTCAGATAGAGAGACTTGCCTCTCAGTTTGTAATCAGAGCTGATTGGTCAAAGAAAGACACACCTCTCAGTCTGTGATCAGAGCTGAACATGCACACACACACAGACATGCACAATCATACACACAAAGATACATGGACGCGAACACACACACACACATGCTCAAGCAGACACAAGTAGACACACACAAAGATACATGGTCACACGGACATTCACACAAACACTCAAGCGGACACAAGTAGACACACACACACACACACACATACACACACACTCAAGCGGACACAAGTGATCATACACACACACACACACACACACAAAGATACATGGACACATGACACACACACACACTCAAGCGGACACAAGTAGACACACACACACACACACACACACACACAAATATACATGGACACACATACACACTATCAAGCGGACAAGTAGACACATATACACACACACACACACACAAAGATACATGGACACACACACACTCAAGCAGACACAAGTGAACATACACACACACACACACAAAGATACATGGACACACGACACACACACACACACACTCAAGCGGACACAAGTAGACACACACACACACATACACACACACTCAAGCGGACACAAGTGATCATACACACACACACACACACACACAAAGATACATGGACACACGACACACACACACACTCAAGCGGACACAAGTAGACACATACACACACACACACACACACACAAATATACATGGACACACATACACACTATCAAGCGGACAAGTAGACACATATACACACACACACACACAAAGATACATGGACACACACACACTCAAGCAGACACAAGTGAACATATACACACACACACACACACACACACACACACACACACACACACACACACACACACACACACAAAAATACATGGACACACACACACACTCTCAAGCGGACAAGTAAACACATACACACACACACACTCAAGCAGACACAACTGAACATACACACACACACACACACTCACACACATTATCAGAGTTCTTCCTGTTGACTGGTTTTGTTGATAGGCTGCTCCTCATTAAAGATCAATTATGTTTTTAATAATGATTCTGTATGTAAAACCCTCATCATCATCATCATCATCATCATCATCAAGGAACTTCTCATTATGGGATAAATATTGATTTTACAAGCTTTTAAACCTGCGACTCACAGGAGCATGAAGATCATCACAGAGAAACAAACAAAGCTCCCGATTACACCAATCCAACCACCAAAGACATCGCGCTCACTATTGAACTACACGGGCTCTACCATACACCCAGCGCTATGAGGCGCAAGACGTCTTTTGGTCACAATTTGCTGCTATTTTCAGAGCAGCGCAACAGTAATTTTTACGTTTCACACCACATTGTTTAAATAGTAAATCCATTTGCGCTGCTTTGTGGACTTGTGTCTGTGCTGGTCTATAAAGGAGGTGTGTTAAGCCGCATTGTTGACGAGTTGCTAATTTGAGGAGCTGAAATAGACCGCACTATTGACCAGCTAAAAGCTGGTCTAAAGTCCAGCAGAGCGCGTTAGTTATGCATCTATACAGGTCCAAACACTTACAAACTGCTGAACACACATAAGATGAACAGCAACACATAAATGTATTCACAGATGAAAACAATTACAGGATTAAAATGATCCAAAAATTATGATTTTCTACATCAATATAAACAGCACTGCCTCCATGCCTTCTTCACCTCGGGGGGCTTCTTTAGTTTATTCATGACAATCTGCATCTGTATATTGTTACTATTATTAGCAGTATTGTTAATTATATGCAGTTTTATATTTGCTTTAATAAACACAAGTGTAGATGTGTGCAGCTGTGGGGTTTTGGAGACGTCTACATCAGCATATGGGGCATAAGAACAGGACGTGTGTTTGGATATAACTCAGTTTTCTGACCACACTTCATTATTATTGTTCATTTATTCCTTTGCTGGAGATCAGAACTGAATTTAGAAATAGTTTTGACACAAATCTTCGTGCTTAACAAAGGAAATTAAACATGTGGGCTGATGATGTGTTCATTGGAGTGAGTTTCCACCGTTTCCTCACTCCACCAAAGTAAAGGAGTAAAGTAAAGGAGTAAAGTAAAGAGAAAGTAAAGAGGCTGAATGGAGGAGGCTCGTTCTTTATCCTCGCGCTGCAGATGCTCGGTTTAACTGTTTTCTCGCTAGTGAAGTGTTCAGTTTTTACACTTACAAAGTCGCCATGTAAGTAGCAGATGCACCATGGAGCGACACAACTGACTCTTAAAGGGAATGAGAGACGCCACAATGTACTCGCAGGTAAAGACAGCCAGTCTAACTGCTGGAATACACACAAGTATCTAATTGCCGTGACGCAGCTTCAAAAATGATTTTCAAACTGGAAGTACGAATTTGCTCAAAATAAGGCAAAACCAACCAATTTTCACGTTTTAGTGAGATATATGTGTCCTAATAGTGTTTTTAGCGGCGCGTGACACATATATGACTGTCAATAGCTCAAAACGTGATTTCTAGTGTTTTGTGACCCTTTAATAATAGGAAACAGGAGCAAGACAGTCGTACACAGTCAGTACAGGGGCGCAACTACACATTTACTGAGGGGTATGCGGGTTCAAATTTTGTGTGATCCCTCTTATTTTATATTAATTAATTAATAATAAATGAAGACAAATTTTCAGATTAATCTTATAACTTTGACATTATGTATGATTTGACAGTTTATTTTGATAAAAATAAAAACAAATCTAAACAGTTACATCTACATGAACACTTTCGGCTGTGGGACTGCATGTTATTGTGTTAAATGATTTTGAATTAAACAATAACAATATTATATTCGTTTAAAATGCAAAATAATGTTATTTAACAAAACATATTTATTTATTTTTTTTATTTGAAACTTTTAATAAGGATTAATTTTAAAAATAGTTTTGGCACAACGGCGCCCCCCCATGTGTGGCGCCCCTATGCGCCGCATATACTGCATACCCCCTTGTTGCACCACTGAGTCAGTACACAGGCGAGAGGTCAGGCAAGGGTCAAGCCAAGGATCAACACACAGGAAAACAAACCAGGAAACCGCTTCGTAAAGTTCCAACTGAAACAAGACTCAGCAATGTGTAAATGAAGGTGAAGTGTTTTTATAGTTCTTGTAATCAGTGTAGATGAGTGTAACCCGACCTTCTGCATGGGAGTCGGTCGCTCTAACAAGGAGGCTAAAGACCATGGCCTCTGGTGTCTGTCGCTAGAGCACCTTTAGAGGTCAGAGGAGTGATGTTTACCTGCACAGCCATTTCTAGCTGGCCTCCGTTACATGAGCACAGGGCCGGAGTGGGACTCCTTTAAAGCCCTGGAGTTTCAAGCCTTAGACCGGCCCACCTCAGTTCATTACTGACTATATTAAAATAAGGTCATTTCCAATTCAGTTTCTAATGACACTATCACGTCTTTTTTTAAGAAAACAGCTGCTTTAGAACTTCAAATGTTCAACAACCTTACAATTTTATATGTCTTAACAATAAAAATAAAAAAATAAATTACTTAGGTGAGGATCGAACACGGATCGACAACGTCGGAACGCAACGTGCTGACCACTGGACCACAATGGCTCTGTTATGCAAGTGTGACCGGAATGACAGTTACATCATCATTACCCTGAGGGATACATTATGCTCATGGGGCTTCGAGACATTTAATAAGAAGAGCGGAGCTGTGGCAAATAATGAATAAAAAGAGTGAGGTTATGTTCAAATAAATTAATAAATAAATGAAAAAAAAGGTGTGACTGCTGAGAGTGCACGCAGCTAGAAACACCGGCCCTCATGGCCAAAAAACGGACCGGCCCACCGGGAACTCTCCCGGGCCTGGATGAGCAGCAGGTGTGTCTGTGTGTGAGCGTCCATATTATTGTCAGCTGTTGCAGGAGCAAGAACAAATCTATTTGAATCACTTTTTTTAGCATGAGAAATCTTCATCTGTGTAGTTTTGCATTATGAACAGAAAGCAGTCAGAAATCAGAGCATTCAGAAGAGACGTGAAGAGTTCTCATTACTGATGATCATCAGTGCGCACAAAGCTCTAAACCTGACAGAATTAATCAGGACTTGACAATAGTGAACGACAGAGAGAGCAGAAAGTGAAGGTCTTGTTTGAGTGATGTGTCTGTGTGAAGCGTCCAGTGTCCCTCGGCCCCGCGGGTCCCTCACGCTTCAGTGCGCAGGAAGTGATGACAGGAAGTGAAGAGCCACACTGACCTTCATCTGTCTGCAGCTTCCTGTGGGCCTGAGCCATAAATCACTGCCCGCGGCCACAACTAGTAAACGGTGCTAGTCTAGTATCAGTGTCTGAACACGTTCTGATTGAGCAATCCATTTACATCTGAGCTTATACCTTATTTCTGCCCTTTTTTTTTCTCAGCTTCATTGAAGTATAATGTATTCTATAACTGTAGAAAACTACAGTATACGATCAATTACTATAGTTGATGTGTGACCATAGCAACTGTACAAGCACCACAACAGATCAATTACTATAGTTGTTGTGCTGCCGTAGCAACTATCGAATCACCATCACAGATCAATTACTATATTAATGTGTTACCATAGCAACTGTAGAATCACCACAACAGAACAATTACTATAGTTGTGTTACCATAGCAACTATTAAAACACCATCATAGATCAGGTACTATAGTTGTTGTGTTACCATAGCAACTATTGAAACACCATCATAGATCAGTTACTATAGTTGTTGTGTTACCATAGCAACTATCGAAACACCATCATAGATCCATTTCTATAGTTGTTGTGTTACCATAGCAACTGTAGAATCACCACACCAAAAAAATACTATAGTTGTTGTGTTACCATAGCAACTATTGAAACACCATCATAGATCAATTTCTATAGTTGTTGTGTTACCATAGCAACTGTAGAATCACCACACCAAAAAAAATACTATAGTTGTTGTGTTACCATAGCAACTATCGAAACACCATCATAGATCAGTTACTATAGTTGTTGTGTTACCATAGCAACTATCGAAACACCATCATAGATCAATTTCTATAATTGTTGTGTTACCATAGCAACTGTAGAATCACCACACCAAAAAAATACTATAGTTGTTGTGTTACCATAGCAACTATTGAAACACCATCATAGATCAATTTCTATAGTTGTTGTGTTACCATAGCAACTGTAGAATCACCACACCAAAAAAATTACTATAGTTGTTGTGTTACCATAGCAACTATTGAAACACCATCATAGATCAGTTACTATAGTTGTTGTGTTACCATAGCAACTATTGAAACACCATCATAGATCAGTTACTATAGTTGTTGTGTTACCATAGCAACTATCGAAACACCATCATAGATCAATTTCTATAGTTGTTGTGTTACCATAGCAACTGTAGAATCACCACACCAAAAAAATTACTATAGTTGTTGTGTTACCATAGCAACTATTGAAACACCATCATAGATCAGGTACTATAGTTGTTGTGTTACCATAGCAACTATCGAAACACCATCACAGATCAATTTATATAGTTGTTGTGTTACCATAGCAACTGTAGAATCACCACACCAAAAAAATTACTATAGTTGTTGTGTTACCATAGCAACTATTGAAACACCATCATAGATCAGTTACTATAGTTGTTGTGTTACCATAGCAACTATCGAAACACCATCATAGATCAATTTCTATAATTATGTTACCTTAGCAACCACAGAATCCCCACAACAGATTCATTATTAAAGTTGTTGCGTTACCATAGCAACTATTGAAACACCATCATAGATCAGTTACTATAGTTGCTGTTACCACAGCAACTGTAGAATCACCCAAACAGATCAATTACTATAATTATGTTACCCTAGCAACCATAGAATCCCCACAACAGATTAATTATTAAAGTTCATATCATTATTATAATTGTCGCAACAACAATTATAAGATCACCACAACAGATCAATTACTTTATTTGTTGTGTTAACATAGCAACTAAAAAATTACCACACCCAATTAATTACTTTAGTGGTTGTTACCATAGCAACCATAGAATCACCACAACAGATCAATTGCTATAATGGTTGTGTTACCATAGCAACTGTACAATCACCACAACAGATCAATTTCTATAGTGGTTGTGTTACCATAGCAACCATAGAATCACCACAACAGATCAATTACTATAGCGGTTGTGTTACCATAGCAACTGTACAATCACCACAACAGATCAATACAGAATCATTCATTCATTCATTTTCTTGTTGGCTTAGTTCCTTTATTAATCCGGGGTCGCCACAGTGGAACGAACCGCCAACTTATCCAGCAAATTTTTATGCAGCGGATGCTCTTCCAGCCGCAACCCATCTCTGAGCCCGAGGCTCGAACCAGCGACCCAGCGACCTTCTTGCTGTGAGGCGACAGCACTACGTACTGCTCCACTGCCTCGCCTCAATACAGAATCACTTCAGACAATTAATTCAAGTACTTTGCCTTACTTTATAGTATGCTTCACAAACACTGCAGTTTTTACTGATAAATTGCTGTAGTATTTTTTCCATGTGGGTGTCTTTGTGTAAATGACAACAAAAAATACACTTTGGGTGAACTATCACTTCAACTGCAGCTTCTAGCGAAGTGTCTTTTATTAAAACCAGACGGACGGAAAAGAGCAGCACTTTATTGTCAGCACATTATGTATTTTAATGATCAAATGTGCCAAAAGCATATTCAACAATCTGCTTTTATTAACTTTTGTTCAGCTCAACTCTGAGAAACTACAAAATGAAAAACCCCTCAAATCACAGAAATTCAATATTAAAGCTCATAAACACTCTGAGGCTTCATTAGCATCCGCAAAGCTGGAGCTCGGATCGTTTTCACACGAAT
Organism: Danio rerio; assembly: GCF_052040795.2. NCBI lineage: Eukaryota > Metazoa > Chordata > Actinopteri > Cypriniformes > Danionidae > Danio > Danio rerio. The sequence continues at coordinate 53,783,207 of NC_141033.1, read as the reverse complement.
AAATATTCAAAACAAATATGCAAATCCTCTATGACAAAACTCCTGCCAGTCTGAATCAGGACAGCGTCCAGAGCATCATTTACAAACACAATCACACACACAATCGCTCACAGACAGACTCCAGATATGAACATCGACATTTAAAAGACTAAAACAATGAAAATGTGAAAATTAGACCTGGAGCCTCATGTATCAACGCTGCGTATGCACAAAAACTTTGCGTACGCCAGGTCACACGCTCACGTTTAGATTTACTAATGATGAAATGAACGTGAGAATGTGCGCAGCTCCACGCCAACTCCATGTCTGGCATACATGCATTTCATGTGTGTGTTTGTTTTATTTTCATTGGCGACTCCTAGAGGCAGCTGTGTTAAATTGCACACTACAAAGTATCTTTTAGCCGTGCAATGGGAGCTGTATGTGACAGGATCATCCGCATGTCTAGCAGATGTAAGGTTTCCAGCCTATACAGTTGACCAGCCAAACATTAAAGCGCAATTAGCATCGATCGCCGGATTTCCCAATGTAATCGGAGCGATCGACTGCACGCGCATTGCTATAAAGGCGCCACCTGAAGACAAATTTGCATATGTGAATCAGAAACATTTCCATTCAATAAATGTGAAAATAAAATAAGATGCACACACTTATTTTATTACCATATTATATGTTAACATAGCAACTAAAAAATTACCACACCCAATTAATTACTTTAGTGGTTGTTACCATAGCAACCATAGAATCACCACAACAGATCATTCGCTATAATGGTTGTGTTACCATAGCAACTGTACAATCACCACAACAGATCAATTTCTATAGTGGTTGTGTTACCATAGCAACCATAGAATCACCACAACAGATCAATTACTATAGCGGTTGTGTTACCATAGCAACTGTACAATCACCACAACAGATCAATACAGAATCATTCATTCATTCATTTTCTTGTTGGCTTAGTTCCTTTATTAATCCGGGGTCGCCACAGCGGAATGAACCGCCAACTTATCCAGCAAATTTTTATGCAGCGGATGCTCTTCCAGCCGCAACCCATCTCTAAGCCCGATGCTCGAACCAGCGACCCAGCGACCTTCTTGCTGTGAGGCGACAGCACTACCTACTGCTCCACTGCCACCTGAAGACAAATTTGCATATGTGAATCAGAAACATTTCCATTCAATAAATGTGCAAATAAAATAAGATGCACACACTTGTTAATGATTCCCACTTGTCTTCCTCGAAATGAAGAGTATAGGCGAAATCTGACATGTAGCGGAGGAAGAAAGAAAAATGAGTTCATCAGACGCTGGATTCGAAACGAGTTCATGCTTGAACGTGTCAAAACATGTTGCCATGCGTTTTACGAGCTACGCCACTCACGCTGTTAAACATTTTACACCTTTACATCGCACTATTTCCCTTTTTGATCCACTCATTGCAATGTTCCGACCCAACTGTGTTAACCGCATCAGCTAAACTCTCCCACCTTTAGTTCAAGAGTTCACACTTAGCTGATGATTGATAATAAAGCTAGTTTGCGGTGCCGTCCCGGGAGAGAGCCCTGAGCTTATTAGATCCTCGAGCCCTGGGAGTTTGAGCTCAGGTAGACACTCCCTCTCCTGCTTATTGTAGCTAAGTGTCAGATATGGATGCTGAAGGTGTGCTCAGAGTTTGGCTTAAATATTTTGGATAAATTGTTTAATGTGCTTGGTTTTAAACCGTGGGAGGGAACCAGAGGACCCGGAAAAAACCCACACGATCACGGGGAGAACGAGCAAAACTCCACACAGAAATGCCGCCTGGAAGGGAATTAAACCAGGGGCATTCTTGCTGTGAGGCAACAGCGCTAATCGCTGGCCACCGTGTCGCCCGTTTGAGAGAAGGGAAAGTAGGGTTGGGTGAGGGGGTTTCTTCAAGATGAAGATATTGAGATGAGAAAAGTCTGGTTATTTAAAGTGAGTTAATGATCGTCTGATAGGATAATTAATCATGAGCTAAAGTTGGAACAGCTGTGAACAATCATAAGCACGTGATCCTCTTGAAATTTGTTTATAAATAAACTTCACTTATTAATTCCGGAGGACAAACTTGCAAATAATACCGCTTTTCTCTGGTCTACCTCCGAAAGCAGCACCTCTAATTGACATTCTGTGAAGTTTCTCTTCTTTTGCCATTGCTTTTTCGTTGGGTTTTGCTAAAGCCCCAGGTTTTCGCACAGACTGAACATCAACACGGTCTTTATCTTTCAGCAGCAGCATTATAAAAACTGCCCATAAAAACAAAGTAAAATAACTCAGGAATCAAACAGAAGAGGCTGGTGTGTGTAATTCCTGCATCACAGACAGAAAACCGCAGATCAGCAAACACTCACTTTTCAATCAGCTTCGGTTCCGCAGTATTTTTTCCCCATTTATTTTCTCTGAAGGCAATTCAAGAAATCCTTCAATACAGAGTTCAAAGCAAAGCAAGCAGATGAACAAAAACACAGAAAACTGCTTAAAGAACTGATGATGGCGAGACCATTCAGAAAACAGTTCTTCATAAAAGCAAACATATTATAAATAGTTAAATATAGAGTGAGTTCAGATTCCTAAAGTTTTCTGTGCACTGGGGATTGGATTAGAGCTGTTGCTACACTCAAACTGTTGTATAGTCCATGTATTTGAATTGTGGTTGGCATTGTGGCGTCACAGCAAGAAGGTCTCTGGTTCGAGTCCCAACTAAGCCAGTTATCATTTCTGTGAGGAGTTTGCATGTTCTCCCCATGTTGGCGTGGGTTTCCTCCAGGTTTCCTCCAGAGTCCAAACACATGCGCTATAGGGGAACTGATGAACTACAGTTTCACACAGCATCACAGCGGAATGAACCACCATTTATTCAAGCATATGTTTTACGCAGCGGATGCCCTTCCAGTCCCAACCCAGTACTGGGAAACACCCGAGCACACTCATTCACACACGCAATCTTTTTCTACGGCCAATTTAGTGGATCAATTCCCCTATAGCGCATGTGTTTGGACTGTGGGGGAAACTGAGCACCCGGAGGAAACCCACGCCAACACGGGGAGAACATGCAAACTCCACACAGAAACACCAACTTACCCAGCCGGGATTCAAACCAGTGACCTTCTTGCTGTGATGCCACAGTGCTAACCACTGAGCCACCGAGCCACCACTATGAGAGTTACTGTTAAAAAAAATGTTA
>NC_141033.1:53750000-53777500 GCF_052040795.2 Danio rerio | reverse complement strand
CCCTAAAAAAAAATTTTTTTATAAAAATAAATAAACGAATAAATAAATAAATAAATAAAACTTTGGTTGAATAACACTGATTTTTAAACACAACAAATAAAAACATTTCATGAATTCACACATACACATATACAGGCACACACACAGGCACACACGCACACACACACACAGTAAATACGCAACAAAAAAAAAAAGGAATTTGCATGAAATGTTATTATACTTCTGTAGAACAAAACAAACATAAACCTTTTCATTATAACCACACATAACAGATCTGGTAAATCCAGAGAAATTTTCCAGTGGTCTTTTAGTTTGCTCTCATAGCTGTAAATGAGTCATTCTATATATGTATTTTAATTAACTTTCACTAATGTTCAGAAGGTCTGTTGACCAGAGAACGCTCTAAAGCCGCGCTGATGAAATTTCAGGCAACTCCACTCACTAAACCAATGTTGGAGAGGGAAAGTACGATAATTATCACCCATTTAAATGAGGAAAATGTGATAAACTACAGCCTAAAGTGTTTGCAATCTATGCTATCGTTTGATTCTACTGTTCAAAGGATCTTTATAATTATATATATATATTTGAGAACACATTAAATTGATCAAAAGTAACATTTATTTTCCTTCAGCTTAGTCCCTCATTTATCAGAGGTCACCACAGTGGAATGAACCACCAACTATTCCAATTTAGTTCAATTCAATTGTGTTTAGACTGTGGGGGGAAGCCGGAGCACCTGGAGGAAATCCACGCCAACATGGGGAGAACATGCAAACTCCCTATAGAAATGCTAACCACTGAGCCACCGTGCCACCTTAAAAGTATCAGTAAACACATTTATTTTACAACAAATGCTGTCATTTCAAGCTTTTTATTAATCAGAAAATATATTGCGTAATGATTTCCACACTAATCTGAAGCAGAAAAACTATTTTTAACAGTGAAATCAACATCAAAAATAATCAAATTATCTTTGAAAGATCACGTTACACTGAAAACTGAAGAAATAATGCTAAAAACATCAGCTTCACATCACACAAATTTCATACACTATTACATATTCATATCAATAACAGCTATTATGAAATGTAATAACATCTGACAGTGTGTACAGTATTGTTAATCAAATAAATGCAGCTTTAATAAACAGAAGAGACTTAAAAACCTTTAAAAAAAGTAGTCTATTTTCAAACAAAACATTATAATCAAAGTAAAAATAAAACGCAAGAAAAAAAAAAAAACGTCCGTTAAACTGTAATCTTAAAGAAACCTCTGGGAAACCTGTTTGGAAACCATTCATTAACCATTATTAACTATAAACATTACCACAACACATTACATGTTGACTGAAATGTTGGTATTATTGTCTTAACTAACATATGGATAATGCAGAGCTTTTAAAATGCTTACATTTGATTCTGTACTAATTGTTGTTTAACTTCTGCCTGTTTCACACTGCAAGTGCAAGCAGAGCGTGAGCACCTCGTGTGGAGAGCAGAAGCAGCGTGCAGGCGTTTACCTTACACACCGACTACACAGATCAATCTATCTCTGTCTATTCTATCTAGTTACCTATCCATCTATAAATACACACCTTTTTATACAACTTTTCATCTGCACCAAGACCCGCGGCAACTTCCTGCTGTTTCCTTAACCAGCAAGTCTTTATTTTACAAAGTATATACCTAAAGAGCTGTATGCTTCTCTCACGCTGAGGAGTGTCGTTCATGTCTTTTCAGGTGCACTCGGTCAGAAGAGAATAGCCTCTTATTTCATGTCATTTTGTTTTGATTGTCAGCATGATGTAGGCCTATAGTTGTAATCAGCTTGTTAAGTAGTGACGTGTTTGTGACGTATGTAATACTGTTTCGGGTCCAAGCCGCCACTCATTCGCCGAAATCATTCGTTTATGATCACGTTTTATTCCTATCACACATTAAAGTTAATTTTATATAGAATCATAGTGTACACAACAATCTCTGGGCTTGCTGCATAACAAATACCAAAAATTTACAAAAAAATTATCACTTTCTGGCCATCGGATATTAAGCATGGACATATATACTGCGATCGTGATTTTCGAAAGCCTTAAATCGCTTTGTAAACGTTTATTATTACCATTTCATGAGTCTCCCCATTCAGTTAAATAGAGCGCTTGGACCCGGAAGCCGCTTCGCGTGACGTCACACTTAACAAGCGGATAATATATATACAATATAGTTATAATGATATTTATACATGATCAAACTAGTGTGCAACTTAAGCAAAACTTAAATTGGTTTGCATTTGGTTTTGTAGTTCGGGCCTAAATAAATAATTGACTATATTGATTGACTATATAAAAATCTGTAGATCTTATTGATGCATTTATTGGGTAAAATTGCTACTTTTTACACATTTAATATGTTTTTTGGTCAAAATCAATGCAAAAATAGTCAGCAAAAATAAACCCAGCGCCGAAACTATTGCGGCATTGCTGCTTTAGCGACGCACATGCCTCACGCTGACGCACTTCTTCTATGTGCAGTATAAAAGCTCTAATCTGTTAAGACGGATGCCGAAAAAAACTTGTGCTGCTAATGTTCTGCTCACGCTTATAGTGTGAAACGGGCTTTACTGTTAAACTGCTTAAACCACTACTAAGGTTTTCCAGTCACATGCTTTTTTTTATCAGTGCTTTACAGATTGTTCTACCTTTTTATAACCAATGAATTGCTGACCAGAACATAGAAATAGACACAAAAACTAAAACTATATATAGCATGTATATAAGTGGTTTGTTCTACAGACAATCCAAAACAACCATTGCTGAAGGGGGCTAATAATATTGACCTTAAAATGCAACCCAGGCTCGTGGAAACGTAGCCCCACGGACGTTTCTGGAGGCCGCGAAATACATCCCGGGAGATACGTATTTGTGCAGTTTGTTTTGCAAATCTGCGAGAGGCCGCTGTGCACGCTTTTTTGCGTCTCAAACTCCTCTCTGGAGCACGCGCCGTTCGCGCCCGTGCTGTTCTCGTGTAAAAAAAAGCAGCCGGAGGTGGCTGTCGAGCGACTGTCTGTCCAACTGACTGAATAACTGAACGATCGACTGGGCGGGCGGCCGGCCAATCGGCCTACCCAACCACCCTCCTCCTCCTTCCCTTAACCCAAGCGACGATTTACAAAAGCCGTCCAAAAATTTTTTTCAAAATCAACTGATTTTGACCGCATTTCGGATTTCGCCATATTCTCACACCGTCACGAACTCGTTCGCTTTTATTTTTTGGATTCTGTTTTTCATCTTACCTGATTTCTGGAACCGCTCTTCCCCAGACTCGAACGCGGTCGTCACCAACGGCTCCTCCTCCTCCGGGCCTCCGCTCTGCCGACGTAACACTACGAGCTAAGCGGACTAACTGGTTGCAGCGGGTAAGGCCTCAACACGGAGGTGAGCCGTCAGCCGGCGGGCGTGGAGAAGAGGAGCGGTGTCACACCGCCTCGTAGCGTTCTCTCGGAAAAAACTAAATGCGGCCATACGTACCTCCGGCCACGTAAATCGCGGTCTCCAGAAACATCCGCGGGGCTACGTTTCCAGAATGAGCTTGGGTTGTTAAAATGGGTGTAAACAATTAAAAACTGCTTTTATTGTTGCCGAAATAAAACAAAAAAGACTTTCACTAGAAGAACAAATATTATAGGAAATATAATAACTTTGAAAAATACCTGAATCTGTTCAACATCATTTGGGAAATAATTAAAAAGAAAAAGTGATTTTTAAACTAAATCATAACTAAAAAGGCACAGACTAGTAAAGCTCATACACAGCTATTTCAGTGTAAATCAGATTCCCTCCGTCTCCTCTTTTCTGCTGCTGTTGAACATCTGCAGGTTTCAGAGAGTGAAATTAGGCATTTCTTTGCCAGGGCTCAATGTACTCTAAACCCAAATGCTGAAAGATGTCTTCCTCGGTGTTAGCGGGCAGGAAGGTTTTCTGGAGAAAGAGACAGAGAGGGAAAAGTTGCATGTGATTTTTTTGTTCTGTCTGAGAAATGGAGCATGTGAAGAGATGAATCCACTGAGAGAGGATGAAGAAGCGCAGCAGACGAGATGTTGGAGATCTAAAGGTCAGTGAATGTGATTGCTTCAGATCGCTGGATCCTCTGTGTTTTTAGATGATCGTCTCTAAGTGTTCAGTATAGCTGTGCATTTCTGAAATGTATTTCAGATGTCACACAAGGTCATGTAGATGTCTGTGTTTGGTGCCAGTTCTGTCTGTCTGACAGGCCATGCAATCTCAAAAACAAAATAAACTAAAGTGTATTGTACAAAAACAAACTATTAAAATATTTTAACAATATAATTAATGACACTAACACTGTCACATAACCAGCGATCGCTCTCCAGAGATCGCTGGTTCTCACACGAACACTATGGACTACACTTCCGCCTTCCTCTGGACTACATAGACATACATGCTTTCCGGTCACAATCACGTCTGCTCACTCATCAAGATTGATTACACTCTCACCAGCTGAACCTTGTCAGAGACTGATTACACACCCTTCATAAGCCACTCATTCACCCATCCAGGTTGCCGAGTCTTGTTAGCTGTATCAGTAGCATTACAAAGCGTTTTCCCTGTCTTGTTTCTAGTGTTTAGATCTTAGCCTTGTTTACCCGTGTTCTCCTGTTTAGCCGCCTGCCTTCTGACCTATTGCCTGTATACTGACCACGATTCTGGACTGCCTGCATATACCCGTTAGTACCCGTTTGATCATTGCTTGCCTGACGCTCAATAAACCTGCATTGTGGATCTTACCTCCAGTTGTCTCTGTCACTCCCCCCGTCATTACACACTATTACTAATACCACTAATAACACAAACTAGTAATAAATAAATTACGCTAGTATAATTGAATAGAAAAGAATAATAAAAAACAATAATTAAGAAAAGTATTTGTTTCAAAATATAATTCACACACACACACACACACACACACACACACACACACACACACACACACACACAAAAATTGGAATATTAACACTAATGAAAAATAGTAGTAGATTACCGTTAAAAAATGTATAAAATAGTTAGTATCGTCAAAGACTCGGATACAGAACTCATATCTTTTTGAATGGGGAAAAGTGTAATGGCAAATAAAGCCCCGCCTACTAGTACAGGAGCCAATCCTCGATCACTATATGGTGAATAAAGCCCGCCTTCTAGTACAGTAGCCGATCATCGATCGCTATTAACTGATAATAATCTTGGGAGGGTTCTGTCAATTTTTTGAGATTCTGACTTTTATAAATGAAACTAAAGGTACAGTTCTTGTTAATTTTTTTTGGTGATTCCTAATATGAAGGTCAATCGTTAGCTTGACAAGCTGTTTTAGAGAATTTGATGTTTCCTGATTTAAACAGGATGCCCGAGCATACTGCCCGAAGGGTGTTTCAAAGAGTGAAATGACTTGCCTTAAAGGGACTTTGATATTGTATAGATGTATTATATTGCATTATATGTACTTTAAAACCTTGGTGTATTCACACTCTGGGCTCTATTGTAACGATCTAGGCACAAAGTCTAAAGTGCAAGGCGCAAAAGCATTAAGGTCGTGTCTGAATCCACTTTTGCTATTTTAAGGACGGTAAATATCTGCTTTGTGACCTGGTGCATGGTCTAACAGAGTTGACCTTATTCTCTTAATGAGTTCTGGGTGTGTTTTGAGCATAACCTGGAGTCTCATCTCTCATTCCCTTTAAGAGTCAGTTCCGTCACTCCATGGCTCATTTGCTATGTACATGGCGGACTTTGTAAGTGTAAAAATTCAACACTTCACAAGAGAAAAAACAGTTAAACAGAGCATCTGCAGCGCGCGGATAAAGAACGAGCCTCCTCCATTCAGCCTCTTTACTTTATCTTTACTTTACTCCTTTGGTGGAGTGAGGAAACGGTGGAAACTCACTCCACTGAACACATCTATCAGCCCACATGTTTAATTTCCTTTGTTAGGCGCAAAGATTTGTGTCAAAACTATTACTAAATTCAGTTCTGATCTCCAGCAAAGGAATAAATGAACAATAATAATGAAGTGTGCTCAGAAAACTGAGTTATATCCAAACACACGTCCTGTTCTTATGCTCCATATGCAGACGTCTCCAAAACCCCACAGCTGGACACATCTACACTTGTGTTTATTAAAACAAATATAAATTTGCAGATAATCAATAATACCGTTACAATCACCAGCGACCTCTAGCCACCAGAGGTCGCTGGAAATCATTCACTCTCATAGAACTACAAATCTGCTTGTAAATGGACTACATATTCAGTCATGCCACACACACACACACCTGCTTCCTCATTTAGACTGATTACACTCTCACCACCTGAGGATTGTCAAAGACTGATTACACACAGTATTTAAGCAGCACACACACTCATTCACAAGAGTCTTGTTCACTGTAAAGTAGCATTACAACGCGTTTTCCTTGTCTTGTTTTCCTGTGTCTTGAACCTAGCCTTGTTCATTTAGTTATCCTTGTCTGCCGCCTGCCTTTCGACCTCTTGCTTGTTATATTGACTACGATTCTGGATTTACCTTTATACGTCTGTTTGCACCTGTGTTGACCACCGCTTGCCTGACCACTGAATAAACCTGCATTGTGGATCCAAACCTCAGTTGTATGTGTCACTCCCCGACGTTACAAATACTGCTAATAATAATAACATTATACAGATCTTCATGAATGAACTGAAGAAGCCCCCCGAGGTGGAGAAGGCATGGAGGCAGTGCTGTTTATATTGATGTAGAAAATCATCATCTCTGGATCATTTTAATCCTGTAATTGTTTTCATCTGTAAAGATATTTGTTGCTGTTTATCCTACATTTACTTTTACATTTAGTCATTTAGCAGACGCTTTTATCCAAAGCGACTTACAAATGAGGACAAGGAAGCAATTTACACAACTATAAGAGCAACAATGAAGAAGTGCTGTAGGTCTGTAAAGTCTAAGAAGGGAAGTATTAGTAGTATTAGTATTTTTTTTATTTTATTTTTTTAGGTACAGTTAGTGTGATATTCAGAGAGGCAATTGCAGATTAGGAAGTGTAGTGGAAACTAAATAGTCGAGTTTTTAGTGGTTTCTTGAAGACAGCGAGTGACTCTGCTGTTCTGATGCAGTTAGGGAGTTCATTCCACCAACTGGGCAGATTGAGCGTGAGCGTTCGCGATAGTGATTTCTTCCCTCTTTGGGATGGAACCACGAGGCGACGTTCATTCACAGAACGCAAGTTTCTGGAGGGCACATACATCTGCAGAAGTGATAGCAGATAAGAAGGAGCAAGGCCAGAAGTCGCTTTGTAAGCAAACATCAGAGCTTTGAATTTGATGCGAGCAGCAACTGGCAGCCAGTGCAAACGGATGAGCAGCGGAGTGACATGTGCTCTTTTAGGTTCATTGAAGACCACTCGTGCTGCTGCGTTTTGGAGCAGTTGAAGAGGTTTGATAGAGTTAGCTGGAAGCCCGGCTAGTAGAGAGTTGCAATAGTCCAGTCTGGAGAGAACAAGAGCTTGAACAAGGAGTTGAGCTGCATGTTCAGATAGGAAGGGTCGGATCTTTCTGATGCACGATCGAGCAGTTCTAGAGATGTGGTCAGAGAAGTTTAGTTGGTCATCAATCGTTACTCCAAGGCTTTTCACCATTTTGGATGCAGTAACGGTTGCCCCATCCATCTGGATTGAAATGTTATGTTGTAAAGTCGGGTTGGCAGAAACTACAAGCATTTCCGTGTGTGTTCAGTAATCTGTAAGTGTTTGGATCTGCATAAGTGCATAACTAACACACTCTGCTGAACTTTAGAGCAGCTTTTAGTTGGTCAATGGTGTGGACTATTTCCTTAAAATAGCAATGCACCAGCAATGCGCCTTAACACACCTCTTTTATAGACCACCACACACATGAGGCCACAAAGTGGCGCAAATGGATTTTGGATTTGCTATGTAAACAACGTGGCACAAATCATGAAAATTAGAGTTGCTTTGTCTGAAAATAGCAGCAAATCGCGCCAAGCACCTTATTGCGCCAGGTGTATGATAGGGTATTAAATACTGTACCTTCCCTCTCTAACTTACCATACATTTTGGAAATTTCTAATGAATGTGAGTGTAAAGGAAAATCCATAAAACTTATGATAAAAAACAAAAGCAAAAGATTGCAAATTGCATAAAAGTGACAGTGATAATCACAAATGAAATGCTTTCCTAAAAACTCCAGCAGCATTCAGCCCAGCTCAGATGATGCCTACAAGAGCGCATTAGCAGCCGTCCTGACCTTGCGCAGGTGTGAAGGCACAGAGTCACTGCAGATGTCAGAAGAGATGAGCGAGAGCGCAGTGTTTGTGCGCTGCAGGCCTGAAGTCATGAAGATCTGGCTGGAGAGCCTGTCTGAATCACTGCACACACACCCTGCTGCCAGACACACACTGCAGCCCACTCGTCAGAGGAGATAGAAACATGTGAGCACAGTTAGCAGGAGCGACAGGCTGACGCACAGACCAGGTGCGAACACCAGCATCCGCTTTACACTCACATATGCTCATTTACAATGCAAATGAGGAGGCGGAGCTAGAGAGATTGAATCCCATGCACTATTCTTTGGCATTTGTCAGTATAAACAGTGAAAGTGTAAAACAGTGTGTGTTCACACATGCTCATTTACAATGCAAATGAGGAGGCGGGTTATAGAGATAGAATCACATACTTCTACACTATTCTTTGCCATTTTGTAGTATAAATAGTGAAAGTAGTGCATTTAATCTAACCATTTTAAAAATAATTAGTGCACTTGAAATACTTCATGCACTTAACACTTGCATATTTGAATATGTTGTGGAAGGGGGGAAATATCAAGGCAAATGGGACTATAACAGTGGATTTACATATTTAAAATAATTACGATGCCTTTACAACTGTTAAACTATCATGCAGATGAAGGAAGAGGAGATAGAAACTTTTAAGTGCACTTAGAGTATTTAAAGCACTCGACACTCAACAGTTAATAAGAGGAAAAGCTAACAGGGCAAAGGTTAAGGGACGGTAACAGTAAAGTTACATATTTGAAGTAATTATGATGCAAATGAGGAGGAGGAGCTAGAGAGATGTGCCAAAAATCGCATACTTCTACACTATTCTTTGCCATTTTGTAGTATAAATAGTGTACGATCACTCAAGATAATGTACAATGCAAATGAGTAGGCGGAGCTAAAGAAATTGAATCACATATTTATGCTCTATTCTTTATCATTTTGTAGTATTAATAGTGCAAGTAATGCATTCACATTGACAATTCTGAAAAGAAAAAAGAACAAGTGCACTTTAAACACTTCATGCACTAAACACTTGCATATTTGGATGTTGTGAAAGGCGGGAAGCTATTGGGACAAAGGTTATGAGACTATAACACTAAAGTTACATATTTAAAGTAATTATGATGCAAATGAGGAGGAGGAGCTAAAGAAATGTGCCAAAAATTGCACACTTCTACACTATTCTTTGCCATTTTGAAGTATAAATAGTAGGGGTGTCACGATTTCGATCTTTAATCGAAAACGATCGAAATTTATGCTCAATTTCGATTATCGAATCAAAAAATAGAATTGTCGATGCTGCCACGCCCCCATGTCACACTAGCTCGGCTTGCCAAGCAGGAAAAAACAGGCTTGTTGAAGTGCTTGTTAAACTGCAGAAGCAGGAGACCCGTCGACAGAGCTTAAACCCTCTCCTCTTTCAATGAAGTCGCCGGTGTGTAAGCATTTTGGATTTCCAGTGAGTTATGTTGACAACGTTCGTGTTGTCGACAAAAAAAAAACACAGTTTTGCAAGCTCTGCTATGTACGTATTACGTACGGTTCATCTAATAGACAACACCGGCATCGCGCTCCTCCCCCCGCCCCTGTTGCAAATCTGCTCGCGAAAAGTTCACACTCAGGCCCTGTTTACACTGTCTTTGTTTTTAAATGGCATTTTAGAACGACAACGATTTGACATCCACAGTGGCGTGTAGCATTTCTGAGCAGCCCTCCTTCCTCTCTACCTCTGAAAATGCACATCACGTGACCACACAGACACAGACGCACACACAGCCATGCGCTCGAGACAGCAGGTCCAGGCAGTCAGAGGACTGCTTCAATCTTTCACTCACTTGTACTTAGTCATTTTAGCGAACACCTCAGATACTGTTGGCTGGTTCCTGTTGGTTGTGCCTCTTTTTTACCGACGCCATTATAACGACACAGATCACTGCCTATTCACGAGTCCCGCAGAAAAAGTGATTGACAGGTGGTAATTATGTGTGTGTCTTGCCTTTATTCATTTACTGTATGATTTGTTTATGGGTAATACAAAGACCATGCAGGTCAGGTAGTTTAAACGGTAGGCTACAAATAATTAATTGTTCATTAATTAATGAATTATTCATAATCAAAAATCGAATCGAATCGTGCCTTTAGAATCGAAAATGTAATCGAATCGAGGATTTGGAGGATCGTGACACCCTTAATAAATAGTGTACGATCACTCAAGATAATGTACAATGCAAATGAGTAGGCGGGGCTAAAGAAATTGAATCACATATTTATGCACTATTCTTTGCCATTTTGTAGTATTAATAGTGCAAGTAATGCATTCACATTGACAATCCTGAAAAGAAAAAAGAACAAGTGCACTTTAAACACTTCATGCACTAAACACTTGCATATTTGGATGGTGTGAAAGGGGGAAGCTATTGGGGCAAAGGTTATGAGACTATAACAGTTAAGTTACATATTTAATGTAATTATGATGCAAATGAGGAGGCGGAGCTAGAGAGATGCACCAAAAATCGCATACTGTTACACTATTGTTTGCCATTTTTGTAGTATAAATAGTAGGGAGTGGTGCATTCACACTAACAATTAAAAAAAAAGAATAAGTGCACTTGAAATACCTCATGCACTTAACACTTGCATATTAGATTATGTTGCGAAAGGGGAGGAAATATTAAGGCAAATGGGACTAAAACAGTGAAGTTACATTTTTAAAATAATTACGATGCCTTTAAAACTGTTAAACTATCATGCAGATGAAGGAAGAGGAGCTAGAAGCATTTAAAGTGCACTTAGAGTATTTAAAGCACTCAACACTTGCATAGTTGATTAGAGGAGAAGCTAACAGGGCAAAGGTTAAGGGACGGTAAAAGTTAAGTTAAATATTTAATGTAATTATGATGCAAATGAGGAGGCGGAGCTAGAGAGATGCACCAAAACGCATATTTCTATCCTATTCTTTGCCGTTTAATAGTATATATTGTGTACAGTTAAACATGCTCATTAACAATGCAAATGAGGAGGCATGGCTAAAGAAATCGAGTTACATACACTATTTAAACTACAAAATGGCAAAGAATAGTGCAAGTAGTGCATTCAAAAAAGTAGTGCAAGTAGAAAATTCTAAAAAGAATAAAGTGCACTTGAAATACTTCATGCACTTAACACTTGCATATTTGATTATGTTGCAAAAGGGGGGTATAAAGGCGAATGGGACTATAATAGTGGATTTACATTTTTTAAATAATCACGATGCCTTTAAAACTGTTAAACTATCATGCAGATGAAGGAAGAGGAGATAGAAACATTTAAAGTGCACTTCAAGTATTTAAAACACTCAACACTTGCATAGTTGATTAGGGGAGAAGCTAACAGGGCAAAGGTTAAGGGACGGTAACAGTTAAGGTATATATATATATATATATATATATATATATATATATATATATATATATATATATATACACACACACACACACACACACACAAAATAAATGAGGACATCTACTATTCTTTGCCATTTTGTAGTATAAATAGTGTACATTCACACATGCTCATTTACAATGCACATGAGGAGGCGGGGCTAGAAAGATTGTATCATAATTATACAATATTATTTTCCATTTTGTAGTATAAATAGAAGTGCATTCACATTGACAATCCTGAAAAGAATTCAACTATACTTCAAATTCTTTATACACTTAACACTTGCATGTTTAATTATGTAGCAAAAGAGAGGTATATATCAAGGCAAATAAAAATATAACAGTGAAGTTACATTTTCAAAATAATTACAATGCCTTTAAAACTGTAAAAACTATCATGCAGATGAAGGAAGAGGAGATAGTAACATGTGAACACAGTTAGCAGGAGCAACAGGCTGACGCACAGACCAGGTGCGAACACCAGCATCCGCTTTACACTCACATATGCTCATTTACAATGCAAATGAGGAGGCGGAGCTAGATAGATGCACCAAATATCACATGCATGTTCACTCTTGTCATCTGAAACTTACTACAAAACATACCCAGATCATGGATTTGACATTGAAAAGGTACAACAAAACATACTAAAAGTAACTTGTTTTAAATACAGCATCCTCTAGTGTATTTGACATCTGAAATGTACAACAAAATGTACCGAAAATAATATGTTTTCAATTTGTAAAAATGCAGAAAGCGCCCTCTAGTTTGTCATCTGAAACATACAATATAATACACCCTTCGCAAAAATATATACAACATCCCCTGGTGCATTTTTCATTTGAAACGTTCAATGAAATATACCCTAAGCAACATATTTTAAATTCACAAAAGTGTAGACAGCACCCTCTAGTGGAAATGACATCAGAAACGTACAACAAAATATACTGAAAGTAATGTTTTTTTTGCTTTTTTTTTTTGCAAAAATGTATACAACGTCCTCTAGTGGATTTGTCATCTGAAATGTACCATAAAACACACCCTTAGCAACATATTAACATCACACTGAACTGAGCTAAACTGAACTGAACTGAACTTAAACACTAAAACCTGAACCACACTGTTCCAGTTACTGAACTACACTGTTCCAGTTACTATGACCATTTATGTGAAGCTGCTTTGACACAATCTACATTGTAAAAGCGCTATACAAATAAAGCTGAATTGAATTGAATTGAATATTTTAAATTCGCAAAGATGTATACAGCATCCACTAGTGGATTTGACATCTGAAACGTTCAACAAAATGCACCAAAAGTCATGTTTTAATTTTGCAAACATGTAAACATCGCCCTCTAGTGTTTTTGTCATCTAAAACGTACCACAAAACGTACTCTAAGTAACGTATTTCAGATTTACAAAAATGAAAACAGCGCCATCTAGTTTATGTTATCTGAAACATACAACAAAATACACCCTACGTATTATATTTTCCATTCGCAAAAATGTATAAAATTTCCTCTAGTGGATTTGTCATATGAAATGTGCAATAAAACACACCTAAACAACGTATTTTACATTGGCAAAAATGTAGACAGCACCCGCTACTGGATTTGACATCGAAAAGGTACAACAAAACATACTGAAAGTAACTTTTTTAAATTCGCAAAGATGTATTCAGCGTCTGGATTTGACATTTGAAATGTACGACTAAATGTACCGAAAGTAACGTATTTTACATTGGTAAAAATGTAGACAGCGCACGTTAGTGGATTTGACATTGAAAAGGTACAACAAAACATACTGAAAGTAACTTGTTTTAAATTCAGAAAGATGTATACAGCGTCCTCTAATGGATTCGACATTTAAAATGTACAACTAAATGTACCGAAAGAAATGTGTTTTGATATTGCAAAAATGTAGACAGCGCCCTCTAGTTTGTCATCTAAAACATACAATGAAATACACCCTAAGTATTATATTTTACATTCGCAAAAATGTATAAAATGTATTCTAGTGGATTTGTTATCTGTAACGTGCAATAAAACATATTAAGCAACATATTTTACATTGGCAAAAATGTAGACAGCACCCGCTAGTGGATTTGACATTGAAAAGGTACAACAAAACATACTGAAAGTAATTGGTTTTAAATTCACAAAAATGTATACAGCATGCTCTGGTGGATTTGTCATCTGAAACATAAAATAAACATACCCTAAGTAATGTATTTTACATTCTCAAAAGTACAGACAGCGCCCACTAGTGGATTTGACATCTGAAACGTACAACAAAATGCACCAAAAGTATTGTTTTAATTTTGCAAACATGTAAACATCGCCCTCTAGTGTTTGTCATCTAAAACGTATCACAAAACGTACTTTAAGTAACGTATTTCAGATTTACAAAAATAAAAAAAGCACCCTCTAGTTTATGTTATCTGAAACATACAATGAAATACACCCTACGTATTATATTTTCTATTTGCAAAAATGTATAAAATGTCCTCTAGTGGATTTGTCATATGAAATGTGCAATAAAACATACCTAAGCAACGTAATTTACATTGGCAAAAATGTAGACAGCACCCGCTAGTGGATTTGACATCGAAAAGGTACAACAAAACATACTAAAAGTAACTTGTTTTAAATTCGCAAAGATGTATTCAGAGTCTGGATTTGACATTTGAAATGTACGACTAAATGTACCGAAAGTAACGTATTTTACATTGGCAAAAATGTAGACAGCGCACGTTAGTGGATTTGACATCGAAAAGGTACAGC
The DNA here is from genome assembly GCF_052040795.2 of Danio rerio. NCBI lineage: Eukaryota > Metazoa > Chordata > Actinopteri > Cypriniformes > Danionidae > Danio > Danio rerio. Next base: position 53,762,938 of record NC_141033.1, on the reverse strand, counting down.
GAAACATACTGAAAGTAACTTGTTTTAAATTCAGAAAGATGTAAACAGCGTCCTCTAATGGATTCGACATTTGAAATGTACAACTAAATGTACCGAAAGTAATGTGTCTTCAATTTGCAAAAATGAAAACAGCGCCATCTAGTTTGTCATCTGAAACACAATAAAACGCCCTAAGCAATGTATTTTACATTTGCAAAAATGTAAACAGCTCCCGCTGGTGAATTTGACATCTAAAGAGTACAACAAAACATACTAAAATATAATACTGAATTGTAATATAATATTACAGTTTTAGTGAACTGAAGTTTTCTTAGCGAATCTTGTGATTCAGCACTGACTTTTCAGCAAGTATTCTCCAGTCCTCAACACACACCACATGCCTCATCATGTCTGTCCGTTTCTGTAACTGAGAAAGTCTCACTCTGACTGTTCATCATGTACTCAGATCTGCGTGAACACAGACTTCACGAACACGTTTCGGCAAGCATACAGCTGCATTTTTTAAACTGTAAATTTGCTCACTCCATTCAAGCATTTTGTGATTCATTCTGGCAGCGCATGTTAAAATCCGGCCACTGGGAGACCATGAAGAGTGCAGAGATGCTCAAACCAAGCGTGATCCACTCGCCAAAATAAGCCTGGCTTGAGAAATGCCCATACAATCCCCACAATCCCTGCCTTCCTCCAGACGGGAAGAGCTCCAGATTAATTACAGTACACACACTCATCCAGACAGCACCGGCAAATCCACTGCACACTCTCGACACACAACATCCATTCACCAGCAGCTTTATCTAGCATTTAAGGTGTGTAATTTAGCCAATCGGTGGTCATTATTCTGTTATGATGCTCATTGATCTCTTGAGGAACTGCAATGTTGTTGTCTGCATAATTCGGAGTGTTTATCAACAAGAGCAGACCTGTGAATATCCTTGAAGTTGAAGTGTCTTTTTCATAATGAATTCATCTTATTGCATTCAGCACAAATGCTCAGCGCTTTAAAATAAACTAGTTGCTTCATCATGACTGTAGTTAACCTGAAGGACAAAACTGCCATTAAATGTTTATGAAGTACAGTTGAAAGCAGAAGTTTACATACACTGAATAAAAAGGTATAACCACTTAAAAAAAAAGACAGCGATTAAACTTCTTTCTCTTTTAGGTACATCAGGATGATCACATGTGTTTCTGATCTGCTTAATAGCAGAATAATGAGAGAGAGATGCTTTGAGAAATTGTTCTAACTTTTCTTTGTTTACTTACAATCAGATTATTCTGCCTCTGGAAAAGCTCAGATGATGATGTCGAGTTTTTGGAAGTGTCTGATTGGCTAATTGACAACATTTGAGTTAATGTGAGGCACAACTGTAGAATAGTATTGAAGGAAAAGCTCAAACACACTGCTTCCTTCTGTGACAACATGGTAAAATCAACAAGCCAGAATCAACAACAAAGCCAGATTACATTCTGCTGAATTACACTAGGAAAAAGACGTTGTTTGGAGACATGTCCTGTGCTCTGATGGAGCTGAGATTGAAATGTTTGGCCATAATGAGCAGTGTTACATTTGGAGGACAAAGGGGAAAGCGCACAAGCCTAGAAACACCATCCCAACTGTGCAGTATGGGGGCGGCAGCATCATGTTGTGGGGCTGTTTTGCTGCAGGAGGGACTGATCCACTTCACAGCATAGATGGCATCATGAAGAAAGAACATTATGGAGAAATACTGAAGCAACATCTCAAGACATCAGCCAGGACATTACAACTTGGCCACAAATGGGTCTTCAAGACAGACCATGACCCTCAGCATACTGCCAAATGAGTTCAAATGTGCTTTAAGGACAACAGAGTGAATGTTTTGGAGTGGCCATCACAAAGCCCTGATCTCAACCCTATAGAAAATTTGTGGACAGAGATGAAAAAGCTTGTGCGAGCAAGACTCACATTCCATCAATGGGCCAAAATTCCATCAAACTACTATGAAAAGCTTGTGGAGGGAAACCCAAAACATTTGACCAAAGTTATATAGTTTAAAAGCAAAGTATGTAAACTTTTTACTGTCTAGAAATAATAATAATAATAAAAAATTCTCCTTATTCTGGCATTTAGCAAATGTAAATCATTTAGGAAATCCTAACGGACCTAAAATAGTAAACATTTAGTATGATTTACCAGCAGATATGGTTATGTTCCTTTTTTTTAAGAGTGTATGTAAATGTCTGGTTTTAAATGTTTATGCTAGTTTATTACAGTGAAAATGCCTGATTTTTGATTGACTGTATTGTCTAAGGGGTGTCATGGTGGCTCAGTGGTTTGCACTGTGACCTCACAGCAAGAAGATTGCTGATTTGAGTCCCGGCTGCGTGAGTTAGCATTTCTGTGTGGAGTTTGCATGTTCTCCTCGTGTAGCCGTGGGTTCCCTCCGGGTGCTCTGGTTTCCCTCACAGTCTAAACACATGCGCTATAGGGGAACTGAATAAAATAAATAGGCCATAGTGCAAATGTGTAAATGTGAGAGTGTGTATGGCTGTTTCCCAGGACTGGGTTGCAGCTGGAAGGGCATCCACTGTGTAAAACAGATCAAGTATAAGTTAGCGGTTCATGGTAGTCCAGTTTAATAATGTATAATAATGAATCTCATATCAACACAAAGGATTTTTGCAACCAAAACAAGAAAAAAAGGAGATGTTTTATTTTGCCGGCATCATGCTGTGAGTACCAGCGCTGTATGTGTTCTTTATCTGTGCATGTGTGTGTGTGTGTGTGTGTGTTTACAGTTGTACAGATCCAGAAGCTCCAGACACATACTGTTATTAATATACTTGTCATAGTATTGCGTGTCAGAGTTTTCCTCGGCCCTAATAGTGTTTAAATGTGTGGAGCAGATTCAGAGCGGTCAAAAACACACACCCACACACACACACCAGCTGAGAAACACACAGATCTCAGAGACAGCTGGAGCACACAGCCCAGAATATGGAGAGAAGATGGCAGGCATCGCATCTACATCACGCCGCAGAATTAAGACCAACCACTGCCACCAACTGCGGCACTCCAAGAGGAAAATCTACACCCACAAACTGCTGGGAAATCTCACATTACAGCAACGAGTCAGCAAGTAAATGGATTAATGGTGAAAGTTTAAGGGATTTTTATTTTATAAATTTGGCACTGAAAACAACTATAGTAATGAAATCTGATGTAATGTGTATTTATATAGCGCATTTATTGTGTATGGCAATAGACCCAAAATGCTTCACAATCATTAGGGAGGTCTCTCCACACCACCACCAGTGTGCAGCTCCACTTAGATGATGCGACGGCAGCCACAGGACAACGGCGCCAGATTTTCACCACATACCAGCTATAGGTGGAGTGGCGAGACAGTGATAGAGCCAATTCAGTGGATGGGGATGATTGGGAGGCCATGATGGGTAAGGGCTGATGGAGGGAGTTTGGCCAGGACACCAGGGTTAAACCCCTAGTCTTTACCAGAAGTGCCATGGGATTATAAATGAGCACAGAGAGTCAGGACCTCGCTTTAACATCTCATCTGAAAGACGGCGCTCACTGACATAATAGTCCCCTTCACTATACTAGGTTATTAGGACTTACACAGACCGCAGGTTGAGCGCCCCCTGCTGGCTTCATGAAAACCACTTCCAACAGCAACCTAGTGTTCCCATGTGGTCTCCCATCTAGACACTGACCAGGCTCAGCCCTGCTTAGCTGCAGTGAGTATCCGCTCTTGGGCTGCAGAGCGATATGCCTGTGGCTAATAAAATAAAAATAATATTTTTACAGTGTTCATTTAAGTGGTTGATGATCATTATCAAGTTATGAATTAACCTTTGTTTAAAAAGCAGGTTGACATAACTAATTATCTAAACATTTTTCAATCAAGATGCATTTACTTGCAATGCAAGCAACCAAGCAACCAACCAATAAAAATAACCAACCAACCAGCCAGCCAGTCATCCAACCAATTAACCAACTGACCTACCAACCAACCAATCAGCCAGCCAATCAACCAATCAACAAATCAGCCAACCAGCCAACTAATCAGGCAACCAGCCAGCGAGCCAAGCAACTAACCAACAAATCAGCCAACCAATCAACCAGTCAATCACCCAACCAACCGATCAGCCAACCAATCAAACAATCAGCCAACTACTTAACCAGCCAGCCAATCAACCAATCAACAAACCAATCAATCAGCCAGCCAACCAACCAACAAATCAGTCAACCAATTAATGAACCAGCCAACCAACCAGCCAGCCAATCAACCAATCACAAACCAATCAATCAGCCAGCCAACTAACCAAAAAATCAGTCAACCAATTAATGAACCAGCCAACCAACCAGCCAGCTAATCAAACAATCAACCAACCAACCAACCAACCAGCCAGCCAGCTAGCAAATCAACCAACCAACTAGCCAACCAACTAATCAATCAACCATCCACCTAGCCAACAAACTAATCAACCAACCAGCCAGACATCAACCCATTAACCAGCCAACCTATCAACCATTCAACCAGCCAGTACACCGACCAATCAATCAACCAACCAACCAATGAACTGACCAGCAAATCAACCAACCACCCATCCATCCATCTATTCATACATCCAACCAACCAAACAGCCAGCACAGCAACCCACAAGCTAGCACACCAACCAACCAACCAACCAGCCAACCAGCACACCAACCAACCAGCCAGCCAGTACACCAAACAAATCAATCAATCAATCAATCAATCAATCAATCAATCAATCAATCAATCAATCAATCAATCAATCAATCAATCAATCAATCAATCAATCAATCAATCAATCAAATCAATCAACCAACCAATCAATCAATCAATCAATCAACCAATCAATCAATCAATCAACCAATCAGCCAGCCAGCCCACCAACCAATCAGCCAAACAATTAATCAGCACACTAACCAAGCCAACCAACCAACAAACCCATCAACCAGCATATCAACCAACCAGTCAGCCAATTATCTAACCAACTAGCCAACCAATCAAATAACTAACCAACCAACCAATCCATCAACCAGTGTATCAACTAACCAGCCAGCCAATTATCCAACCAACCAACCACCCAAACAACCAATCAATAACCAGCCAACCAAATAGTCAACCATATTAAATTTATTTTCTCAATGACTTTATTTCATATCGGAACTACATTATTATTATTATACTCATTATTTACAGACATACAAAGCTATACTTTTAAATCCAACCAAAAGTCACAAGCATTACATTATAATAAAGTCAACACGATCTAATTAACATTAAATGTACTAATATAGCTCTCTGCCCCTGACGGTTCAAGGAGAGAGAGAGAAAAAAGTACATTATAAATTAACAACACAACTTTTACCGATGGCAGATAATTAAATTCCTCATGCATAGACGAAGGTGAATGACATTACTTCTGTTAAAGGTCTGCATTTCCTTTAAAAATAAATTAGCTGTTAAAAAGATCTTTCTCCTTCATTTGCTGATAAATGTGAGCAGGACTGTTGTCTGCGCTTCTCTTGTGTGTGTGTGTGTGTGTGTGTGTGTGTGTGTGTGTGTGTGTGTGTGTGTGTGTGACGGCCAATGTCACATTAAGTAAATCTAAATGCATTAACTGTGTTAACTAAATTCATGGCCTAAAACATTTAATTAAAGTCTCGTGATTAGTTTGCTCAGTTATCGACTTCATGTGTTCTGTGTGTTTCGGCCTTCAGCACTTCTGTCGGATTAATGAAGACGCCATATGTTGCTTTATTCGTACAATAATGCACTTTATTTTTACACAGCAGCATTTCATTTCTGACTCTCAGAAACCAAAGTGTCGCCCACAATTAAAGCTCTAATTGAGAAGAATAAGCGGCTTTGTGTTTTTTACCTGTCTGACTTAATCTCTGTGGGTTAATTAAGTGTTAACTAAGAAATAGAATGTCAGGTTAAATATCAGACCACATCTATGTTTTAATTAGTCTTTGATTTTTAATTGTGTAAAATAAGTTTGAGATAATATTCAACACTGGCTCATTGGAAAGGCTTCAGCTTATATTTTTGGGGATACTTTTCTCAAGGCCCCTAGAGATGCCTTGTGCAGCGTTATTGATGTGATCCAAGACCTGTAAAGTGATGATGCATTTATTTGTAAAGCAAAAGTACTTCAAGCAAGAAAGTAACCAATCAACCAAATAACCAACCAACCAGTCAATTAACCAATTAACCAACTAACCAAATAACCAATCAACCAACCAACCAGTCAATTAACCAACCAACCATCAAATCAGCCAATCAATCAACTAACCAACCAGTCAATCAACCAACTAACCAAATAACCAACCGACCAGTCAATTAACCAACCAATCAAATAACCAAACGACCAGTCAATTAACCAACCAACCAAATAACCAACCGACCAGTCAATTAACCAACCAATCAAATAACAAATCAACCAACCAGTCAATTAACCAACCCACCATAAAATCAGCCAATCAATCAACCAACCAACCAACCAGTCAATTAAATAACTAACCAAATAACCAACCAAAAAATCAACCAACCAACCAGTCAATTAACCAACCAACCATAAAAGCAGCCAATCAACAAACCAACCAGTCAATTAAACAACTAACCAAATAACCAACCAACCAGTCAATTAACCAACCAACCAACCAACCAACCAAATAACCAACTGACCAGTCAATTAACCAGCCAGTCAATTAGCCAACCAATCAAATAACAAATCAACCAACCAACCAGTCAAGTAACCAACCAACCAATAACCAACCAAATAACCAACCAACCAATCAATTAACCAACCAAACATCAAATCAGCCAATCAGTCAACCAACCAACCAGTCAATTAACCAACCAACCAACCAAATGACCAATCAACAAACCAACCAGCCAGCCAATCGACCATCCATCGAATTAGTCAACCAATCAGCCAGCAAGCCAGCCAATCAAACAATCAACCAACCACTTAACCAGCCAGCCAGACAGCCAATCAACCAACAAACAAATCAGCCAAGCAATCAATGAACTAGCTAACCAATCAGACAGCTAATCAACCATCCATCCAACCAATCAATCAAACAGCCAGCCAGCCAGCCACTCAACCAACCAACCATAAAACCAGTCAAACAAATAGACACCTCCCAATCAACCGATCAACCAACCAACCAACCAACCAACCAACCAATTAACCAGCCAACCAATCAACCAACCAACAAACCAACCAGCCACCACACCAAACAATTACCCATCGACAAACTAACCAACTAACTAACTAACTAACTAACTAACTAACTAACTAACTAACTAACTAACTAACTAACTAACTAACTAACCAACCAACCAACCAACCAACCAACCAACCAACCAACCAACCAACCAACTAACTAACTAACCAACCAGCCAGCCAGCCAGCACACCAACCAAGCAGCCAGTACACCAACCACTCAACTAACCAATGAATCAAATTAACCAATTAATTAATCAATTAGTATTTTTAAAAAATTTTTTTTTTTACTTTGTTAATTAATTGTGTATGATTTTTTGAGATCATAAGGGCTCATTGGAAATGCTTCAGCTTGCATTTTTGGGAATACTTATTCCAAGGCCTCTAGAGATGCTTTGTGCAGCATCATTGATGTGATCCAAGACCTGTGAAGTGATGATGCCAACCATTGAGGACCACAAAGACAACACATACTGAGAGATGATGCCAACCATAGAGGACTTCTAGAGGTCTCTATAAATCTGAATCAGGCTAGTTTCCCAGTAGATGCTGTGGCGGTCATAGAGGAGTGGAGACCTTGAGACTGATCCCTGTAAGACCCCAGTGACAGACGAGTCACACCTGCAGCTTCTCCATGATGGACGTTCAGCATTCTCCAGCCCCCGGCGCCTAGACTGCAGCTCTGCACAAGAAGTTTGGCCAAAGAAGAAATGGTCGTGCCCAACTGAGCCTGGTTTCACTCAAGGTTTTTTTCCTTCACTTTGGTCAGTTGGTGAAGTTTGTTCCTCCACTGTCGCCACTGGCTTGCTTGGTTTGAGACTTGTGGAGCAGCACATGGTTGGATTTGCTCTTCAGTGTTTGAACTCTCAGCAGGGAAAATAAGGGCTTAATTTGTGCAGGAAAAAGCCAGATCTGCATCCGGCACCTCTGAAATCTGATCCAGTAGCTCATTTTACAAATCCCCCTCCTTTACTCGCTCTTCACTTTCTTCTGCAAACCAGTATTATTCTACTGCATTTATCTTTTGTAATCAGATGCAATGAGTTAATTATAAAAAATAAAGTTCAGAAACTGCACAAAAAGCTTTTCTTATTTCAACTTTTGATCTTGTTTCTAGTCCAAATATCTACAAATTTATAAACCAAGAAGCATTTCCCATACAAGCAAAAATAATAGGGGTGTCAAAATTAATTGTTTCTTCTGTGCACCGCGATGCAGACGCGGACAATTGGGTATCGATTCAGTAATAATCATAACCGGTTATTATGTACTGACGTCATTTATCTCCCATGCGAGGGAGGTGAGCTCCGGTATTTACAACACTCAGCCAACTCAGGGCCGGCCCGTGGCATAGGCACCATAGGCAAATGCTAAGGGTGCTGTATATCCAGGGGAGCGCCAGAAATGAGCGCGGTTTAGTTGGTTTTGTTTTTTCGATTTTGTTTACTTAAGGCGGCAGAGCTCGCGCTGAGAGGAGCTCTCTGTACACTGAAAAAAGTGTTGCATGCAGAACTGTTGCAAACAATTTATTTGTGTTGAATTTAAACAAACAAATTAAGTTTAATAATGTTCAACTTAATTTGTTTGTTTAAATTCAACACAAATAAATTGTTTACAACCACTTAACGTAAAAAAAATTGAGTAAATCCAAGGAATCATCTTTGAATTATTTTTTTCAGTGTAAGGGACCGTCGGAAAAGTGCTTATTTTTTTTCTTTTTTTTTTTTTGTTTTTCTGCTCCGCTCAGCGCGAGCTCTCACTGTTGCAAGGGCTTAAGTGTGTGTGTTTGTGTTTGTGTGTGCGCACGTGTGTGTTTGTTTGTTTGATGCTGTCTATGTTTGTGTATGTGTTTAAATGAGAGACAGTGTGGTGCTGTGTGTCTGTGTGTTTATACAGACAGCATGTTATAGCCTCCCCCCTAAAATATAACACTGTATATGGAAAGTATCGTCAATGCACCGTGATGCACCGAGATATCGAATTGAACCGAATCGATGGCATGATAATCGTAACCGAACCGAACCGTGAGACCAGTATAGGTTTACACCTCTAAAAAATAATGTCATGTAATGTGTATTTATAAAGTGCATTTATGCTGCTGAATGGCCAAACACCCAAAGTGCTTCACTGTAGTTCACTGTACTTCACTGGAGGGTCTCAACACCACAACCAGTGCGCAGCTCCACAGGACAACAGCACCAGGGCTTCACCACACACCAGTTATGGGTGGAGTGGAGAGACAGTGCTGCCAATTCAGTGGATGGGGATGATTGGGGGGCCATGATGGAGGGAGTTTGGCTAGGATTTCGGGGTTGTGCCATGGGATTATTAACAACCACTGAGAGTCAGGACTTCGCTTTAACATCTCATCTGAAAGCCGGCGCTCACTGACAGTATAGTGTCCCCTTCACTCTACTGGGGCATTAGGACTCACACAGACCGCAGACCTCACTAACACCACTGCCAACAGCTACCTAGTTTTCCCATGCGGTCCCCCATCTGGTTACTGACCAGGCTCAGCCCTGCTCAGCTTCAACATATTGTCTTTACAGAAATGAGTCAAAATGAAGTAAGTTTTTTCCTAAAACAAGCTAAAAACAAGATTATTTTTCTCACCCATATGGCAGATTATTTTACTGTAAAACTCACTTTATTTTCACTCATTTCTGAACACAAGACAACACTATTGGGAAATTGGACATGCAGTATATCTGTTAGATACAGTATTTACAATATGCAACACAAATAAAACCTGCTCTTTTATTCTCTCTCTCTAACACACACACACACACACACACACATTCGAGATGAACATTTCAGCTTCAGCCAGAACTCACCGCTGTAGAGTGTATGAAGACGATGATAGATGGACTGGAGGAGATAAAACATCACACCAGCATCTCTGGAGATCTGAAACACACCTTATCAAACCCGAAGACAGCTTCAGAAAGAAACTCTGACACCCAACTCCAAAAACCCAAGATGCTAGAAGTATTTAGGTCAGAGATTCTGCACATCAGATGTCCATGCTTTTGTCTTCTTTTGCTTTTCACACAAACTATTTTTGATGTTGCAATTCCTGCACCCAAAGAATACACTCTAAAACACACACACACACACACACACACACACACACACACGCACACACACACGCACACACACACATATATATATATATATACCATTTTTTTTTTTGGCTTAGCAGTGTATTAAAAGCCAAATGTAACGATTTTGAGTTTAATAAAAGCCTGAATATATGTACTTTGTGTATTAAAAGCAGAAATAAGTATTTTAATGTATTAAAAGCCCAAATTTAGAAACTTTTACTGTATAAAAAGCCAAAATAAGTATTTTTAGTGTATTAAATCCCAAATATAAGTATTTTTAGTGTATTAAAAGACAAATATAACTATTATTAGTTTAATAAAAGCCCAACTATAAGTATTTTAGTGTATTAAAAACCACAAAAAGTATTTTTAGATTATCAAAAGCCCAAATATAAGTAAGTTTATTGTGTTAAAAGCCAATATGAGTATTTTTAGTGTATTAAAAGTCAAATCTAAGCATTTTTGTGTATTAAAAGCCAATATAAGTATGTTTACTATATTAAGAGCCAAAATAATGATTTTTAGTCCAATAAAAGCCAAATACAAGATTTATACATTTGCACATCAGCTTTAATTAATGTGTTGCATGTTTGCTAACCAGCCTTTTATACTGTATATTAAACGGGTCAGACTAAGTTTGTCTAGTTTTCTAAAATATTATTTTTAAGCTATTTTAGTACATGGCTTTTACTAGTACCGGGTTGGACCCCTTTTGCTTTCAGAACTGCCTTAATCCTTCATGGCGTAGATTCAACAAGCTACTGGAAATATTCCTCAGAGATTTTGCTCCATATTGTCATGATAGCATCACACAGCTGCTCTATTGGATTGAGTTCTGGGGACTGTGGAGGCCATTTGAGTACAGTGAACTCATCGTCATGTTCAAGAAACCAGTCTGAGATGATTGAGCTTTATGACATTTTGAGTTACTGTTGCCTTTCTATCAGCTGGAACCAGTCTGGCCATTCTCCTCTGACCTCTGGCATCAACAAGGCATTTGCGCCCACAGAACTGCCACTCATTTCCTCTTTTTCACACCATTCTCAGTTAGTCCTAGAGAAGGTTGTGCATGAAAATCCCAGTATATCAGCAGTTTCTGAAATACTCGGAGCAGCCCGTTTGGCACCACCAACCATGCACCTTTTGAATCATCTTGACCATGTCTACGTGCATTGAGGTGCTGCCATGTGATTGGCTGATTAGAAATTTGCCTTAACGAACATTTAGACAGGTGTACCTAATAAAGTGGCCGGTGAGTGCATGTGTTTTTTTGTTATTTTATTTCAAGTAAATCAAGTGGTTTTAGTTAACTACTGTGAATGTAAATATAAATATACAACTACATCCAAACATAATTAATGCATATAAATAAATAAATACTCTGAATGTAAATGGATGGAAATTTTATTTATTTATTGTTGTTTGTTTGTGTAATAAATATTAGCAAATGTAATTACCTCAATTTTTAACTGTATCAAAGTTACTAAAGGGCAGTATGTTGGAACAGGACAATACTTAATAAAAACTCGTCCAAATAATTCTAAAAAAAAATTAAATATTGAAATAGAAATTTTTCTTTAAAGCTAAAAATGAAGTCCTTAGCTAGAAATTGAGTGCATGTACAAAATAACTTCATGGAACATGATCTTATTACAAAAGAAAAAAATATATATATAATTTTGACCCATGCAATTGCCCAAAATATACCCATGCAACACATGCCTGTTTTTACAAAGTCTACAATGCAGGAGAAAACGCACTTTAAAAAAGTGTTTACTTAAACAAAATCAATAAACCCATTGCCTTAAAAATGACAAGCTGATTTTACCTAAAGTGTAAGCATTTTCATTTTAACCTAGAACTGTTATATTCTCTTAACTTAATTTTTATAATTATGCACATGGTTCATTTACTTAATAATTCCACAGGCAATGAGTTTACTCACTTATTTAAAGTCAACTAGTCGCTTTTTGCAGTGTACGCACACTGAGCTGTCAGACAGCGAGTATCTTTGTCTTTAAAGATCTGCTCTCTAGCTGACTCAGATGGGACGCCACATAAAGAGACTGCAGGTCATTACTGGTTAAAAGAAGCCTTTAAAAGTTTTGATGTGTCCAGACTGAGTCCAGCAGATGGAGGAGGATTTTATGAGCGTCTCTACACTCCTCCAGATTCAGATCATCTAGAGATGTTTGCACTGTGGGGGAGATGAAAATGCCCGTGTTACACTGCAGCACTGTCTTTCTTACTTAATGGCTTTCTTGCTAGTTTCTAGTCCCAAAATCTATAAACATTCCTAAATCAGGAAGCATTTTCGAGATAAGCAAAACACAGCGTGTTGTTTTCAGAAAGAATTCTCAAAATTGAGTGAGATTTTCCCTAAAACTAGCAAGCTAATCAACACAGGCTCATTGTAGATGTGTACCCCCACATTTCTGGAGAGCGTGAATTATAGGCTGATTTCACACAGCCGCCATTTAAAAAGCAAAATTTAAACTGCGGAGGAAAGACACCTGGCAGAGTCACACAAGAACAAAGAGAAAGCAACACAAATTTATCATTTACCAT